>NW_026849123.1:0-111877 GCF_030867785.1 Colletotrichum acutatum
CTCATTCATCTATGTTCAGTCACACTGAGACGGCTTTGTTTGGTGTCTTGCAACCTATCATCATGGAGACGACGAACAAATTCCGGTCACTGCCATTCTTCACCAAGGGAGAGAGAAAGAACGTAAAGCATTATGTGCTTGAGCCTCATATTGTCCTATCATTCACCTCTACCACTCACGCTGATGAGATGGGGTCGGCCGAGATGCATCGGGGAGGATCTAGTCAAGTTTTTCAAGGCCGAGATTCATCCCGATCATCATGACTTCAGCGATCCAGCTCTAGAACCGAGAGTGAGTCTCCAAAGCTCCTGTTACGACATCAGAGGTCTTGGAAACTGACATCTACAGTTGCGGCAAAACACATTCGCGGTTAAATGTCTCAATTCGCCAAAGAAGACACTCTTTCAAAAGGAGGTTCGAGTGTTGAAGAAATGTAGTGGAGAATCGCACTCACACCTAATCTCACTTTTGGCGACGTACGAGCAATTGAATCGTTTCTACCTGATATTTCCATGGGCTGAATCCGATCTCATGAAGTACTGGAAAGTGCTAAATCCGAAACCATCGAACGCCGCGGAAACCATGTTGTGGATTGCTGAGCAGTGTCGAGGAATCTCTGATGACCTAGTAAGGATCCATGAATACAACTCCTCCGATCTTCAAGACATGGAGGCGCAGCTTAGTAGCCAACTGCTGTCTCCGTCTGATGCGCTCAATCGAGACAATCACGAGAGCGATAAACGGCAGTATGGTCGGCATGGGGACATTAAGCCCGAAAACATACTCTAGTTTTGTGACACACGTCAAGGTGTTCTCAGAATCTCGGATTTTGGTCTTGCAGAGTTGAACAGCCGACTTAGTCGTTCTCATCAACATAGAAGTCAAGTGCCCAATTCTCCCACGTATCGACCACCAGAATGCGACTTACGTCGGCGAATCATCAGGCAGTCATACGATATTTGGTCTCTCGGATGTTTGTTTCTCGAATTCATCACTTGGTTTCTCGGCGGCAAGGACTTACTCTTTGAATTTGCCCGGAAACGATGTTCGCCCGATCCGTATTTTTCAGGCATTGATTCGGATACATTTTTCCAGATTGATAACTCTGAAGCGAAGGACTCGACGGCAGCTTCAGTGAAGCAAGCTGTAATCGAGGTGAGTCAACCTGGCCTTCTCCATCAGTACCCTAGTTCTTCGTTCGCTTTTCCAAAGTCTAATGCAACATCGCAATCCCCTTAGTTTGTGATCACAGACTTCACTCTCATCCTGCATGCAGCGAATATCTGCATCACTTTCTTGACATGATGATGTATGGGATGTTGGTAGTAGAATCGGAAGATCCCAAATCTGGAGACAGACGAATCACCTGTATCGAAGTGTTACAAAGGCTGTCTATATGGCGAAGGATGTGCGTCTTGTCTGCAAAAAATTTTCAGAGCCTGCCAAGCAACCTTGGGATAATCATAGCTGGGATCACTCTCCTGCCAGGGTCAACTCAGGTGAAGGCCTCGCAGCTCATCAGAGCCGAGTTGGTAGTGGTTTCAAGGGTCTCCAGAAACGCTCAAGTATGAGGAAAGGCTCTAGGCCATTAGTAAGCAGGTGCTTTAGGTACTATCGTGCTGCAGGCTGCAATGCGTCTTTTAGAAGCACGTCAATATTTCCTCTCAATGCAGCAGGCTCGCAATGCAATGGCACCTTCAAGACAACGACTAGTCGCTTGATTCGGCAGGCGCTTCAACGCCTCGGACAGGAGCTCAGCAGCCATGGCTTGGCTGAATCAATAGTTGGGGGTAGCCGAGCAGGCTGTAGGCTCATGGGCTCGCGATCATCAACAATTGTGACCGTCCTCATCGTTATGTCCAAGATACCAAGACGTGCCAGAGCTTTATCAACTCAGCTACAATGCTATCACGGAAACATCCGTGGCTGGTTTTGTGTCGCTTGATATCCCTTGTGTTTCCATTTCCGCCATGTTTGTCACAACTTGGCCCTCTCTCCTGCTCACATCTCTGACAGAGCCCCTCTCTTCCGGTTGTTTCGGTTTCTCGTGCCACTGAACACGTCTCACGACAGCAACTCAATGGACGAATCCCTATCATCATTAGGCGATCAGATCTGCCAGCATTTCGTGCAGAGCAGATTCGATGAGCGCAGTCCGTCCTTCCTGCCAGATGGCTGTATTAAGGGCCTCATTAGCGAGGGCGCAATTTCCAATGAGCTGTTCGACGAAGACGATGATCCCCAAACAGCAGAAAAGGCACTGATACGCTTTGTCAAAGACAAAGCAAAGAAAGTCTTTGCGATCACAGTATGTAGCGGAATCACCGGATCCGAGCTTTTGAAGACTGTAAGGTTCTTCAGGATCGCCGGTTCCAATGACAGCCATCTTCCGATAGAGAAAGCAGTGACTCCTGGCTAGTATTCCTCCGCTTGGGTCTTTCCCTTTCCATTCGATCGCATGACAGAAAAGCGCATCAAAAAGATATGGAATGGCTGGAGAATAAACAACTTCTATAATCAGCAATGGGCATTTCTTGCGCCGGTGTTCTCTGAAACCGAATTTCAGCAATACTTATCCCCGATTGTATCCTTCCTTTCACATGGGTCAACAACATCGTCAAAGGAGGCATGTTCAGTCAGGTGTACGAAGTAGAAATCCCAGTAACAGCCTGCTCATGAAACCAACATCGATGTAATCGTACAAAACTCACCCTCATTACCTTAGGTGGATAACCTTCCAGCCCACGTTGCAATCAAAGAGATCCTCGTCAACAACAACTTGCGCCACGAGATCGAGAAGAACTATGAAGATGAGCGGAAGGCATTCTCCGAGATAACCGATTTGCGGCACAGCCATATCATCCAACGAATCGCCGCCATTACTCGCGGAGAGAAACGGTATTTCATGTTCCAGTGGGCCGATGGCGGCAATCTTAGAGAGTTCCGGAAAGAGCAAAATCGACCAACTCTCATGCCGGACCTGCTAAAGCAAACGACCACTCAACTTTGTGGGCTCGCCGATGCGTTGCATGCCTTGCATAATTACAAGGATAAAGGCAATTACCGTCACGGAGACTTGAAGCCGGAAACATTCTCCGATTCAGAGACAGCACCTGTGTTGGCGTCCTCAAGATTGCAGACATGGGCCTTGCGAAGCACCACAATGATGCTAAGGCGGGGCGCAAGAAAGCAACTAGTGCAAAGTATGGTGCAGTCCGGTAGGAGGCGCCCGAAGTTGTCACCAACAGTCTTGACAAGGCTAGGTCCAGACTCTACGACATCTGGTCCATGGGCTGCATCATGCTCGAGTGCGTTATTTGGCTCATGTATGGCTACGAGGCATTGGACAATCTTGACGACAGCCTCAATGATGGATACGATTCCAGTTTCTTCAAGACCAAGAATGTCGACGGGGCGCGAGTGGTCTAAGGCTCTTAGCCTATCCGCGAATCTGCTATCAGCTCAGCGATCATTGGCGTTTCAGTAAAGACAATGGCTTCGCCAAAATGCTCATCACAAAAATCAACAAAATTGCAAATGACTTGTCGCTTCCCCAGAGCCAGAAGCTCTGTCAGCATTGCGAGAGACTAGAGCTACTGGGTTCAACTTTCTGATACAGTCTCTGATCTACAACACAGAGCCGGCGCGTGTGGTTTCTGCAATTTACTTTTAGAAACCTGCCAAAAATTGCGAAAATTAGGCTCATTTCAGCTCAACCGTGAAGGTTCTACCCTGAGGATGTCTAAGATTACCGATCCGATACTGAGTATTGTTCATGATCCAAGTATGTGAAAGGAAGAGTCCAAACATATGGAAGAGGTTTTCAGCTTTGCGTACTGCGTCATTGCGGCCAGTCGCGCTACTGGGCAAGAGGATGGCTTTCTTGGACCACGACCCAAAAGGAACTACGTCACTTTCAATCGAAACAGCAGTGATAACTATCATGTCTGCCAGCAGATTGATGACTTCGAAGGTGATGCAATAGAAGGAAGGCTCTGCAAACGTGGATGGGTCCTGCAGGAGCGAGCGCTGGCGCACAGGACGATTTACTTCACTGAAAGACAGACATACTGGCAATGCGGCCAAGGGGTACGCCGCGAGACAATGACAAAGCTGGACAAGTAAGTCAACTTGCTGCGCATGCCCGCATCTGACAAGGCCTTGGCTCATGCTGACACTTCACGTTCACAGCAATGTTGCCGCGGTCCTCGGTGATCCACGATTTTCCACAATCGCCATGAACTCACCAAGGGGCGCCAAAATCCATCTCTACCAAGACTTGTACAAGCAATACTCGCGTCTGCAGTTGTCTAGGAATGAAGACAGACCATTCGGTATAGCTGGTCTCGAAAAGAGACTCATCCAAAGCTTCAAAACCCACGGCGGCTACGGATTCATTGACGATGGCGGTGGATCACTACGACGCAGCCTTCTTTGGCAGAGAGGATCTGATTCAACCCTTGATAGAATCATATTCCCTGCCGAAATAGACCTCGAAGTTCCTACATGGTCATGGATGACCTACAAAGGAGGAATCGACTATCTGGAGCCTCCGTTTGATGGCGTTGACTGGGAGAAGAGTGAGATCCAGTCGCCTTGGGCTCACAAGTCGCCAGATGGGTTCTATCACACTTCGGACAAAAGCCTGGGAATCAGCCTCAGCGCTGTTGCTCGTGAGTTTTCTCAGCTCGATGCCAGCCACTCGGCGAGCAAGCTCGTCTTTGACAACCCGGCAAGAAATTATGGCCAATTACCAAACGTGAGAGTGATTGTAGTGGGAAGGTCTAGAGACAAAACGCAAGATGAGCGGAGGTGTTTTGTTTTGCTCGTCGCCCCCAAGGCATCAAAGAGTGATGGTGGATTGATGGTGTATGAACGAACTGGGGTGGATTACATGCCTGACAGTTGCATTTCGCAAAACGGCACTCCAGTTAAGATACAGCAGCGGGCAGAGAATTTGCATTATCATCTGACACCTTCGCTTTCAACTTGAATAACTGATCACTTCTTTCCTCCAACCTTAATACCTCAAGATCCCTCAGAATACCAGTGGCTGTGCATTCGCGATCCAAGAGCGATGTAGGGCCCTACCGGTACCTCACCGAGAGGGTGAGCTAGGTGTGTCGGTGACTGCGGGGTAGCGGGGTACACACCGAAATCAAGCCGCACTTTGACTCGCAAAGGCAGGTGCACACCCTCACCCCGCCATTGACTCACGCATTTCGGAACTTTTGCCCTGACAGCTCTGTGTCATCAAGAAATTCGAGTCACCGCAAGAGGCGTATAGAAGACGATTGACCAGTCGCCAAGACCCCGGATTTCTCTCCCTCTTGTCAATTAACACTCCACGCCATCGACTGAGACCACGCGTCACAATGGCATCCGCACCCGAAGCCCCGACCGCTGCCATCCCTGCCGAAGCTGTCGGCGACGCGCCCGCCACCTCGGGCGGCCAGAAAGTCGACCCTTGGAACGTGTCTGGAGAAGTGGGTTTACGAATTATGGCGTATGAGTAGAAGGGCATATACTGACTCGAGAAAATAGGTCGGCACTGATGGCAAAGTCAAGGCCATTGACTACAAGGTAAGAATTCCAGCCCCCTCGTCAATGGAGAGCTCTAGCTGATCTTTGATTGCTGCACAGAAAATCGTCGACGAGTTCGGAACGAAGCTGATTGACGATGCCCTCCTCGAGCGCTTCGAGCGCGTGACTGGTCACAGACCCCACCACTTCCTCCGTCGCCAGATTGTCTTCTCCCACCGCGACCTCGACCTCATCCTCGATCGTGTCGAGAAGAAGCAGCCTTTCTTCATTTACACTGGTGCGTTGCCTCGAAGATATTCCAAAGACTGGAGGACAATATGGAAAGCAGTATAGGCCAGGAGGATGGCTAACAAGGGCATATCAAGGCCGTGGACCGAGTTCCGACAGCATGCACGTCGGACATGCTATTCCTTTCCAATTGACGAAGTGGTTGTCAGACGTACTCGATGCGCCACTAGTCGTACGTTGTTCTTGAAGTTACCCCTTGACAAAATCAATCGCTAACAATAGCATAGATCATGATGACCGACGGTAAGAGAAAGCGCTGAAGAATGCTACTCGAACACCTTACTAACCAGAGGCCGCAGACGAGAAGTTCCTTTTTTCTGAGAAGAGAACGGTCGAGGAGGTTCAGCACTACACAAGAGAAAACGCCAAGGACATGTAAGGCTCACAACAATATCCGCAAGAATACTTCTGACGTCTTGCAGCATCGCCATTGGCTTCAATCCCGAGAGGACCTTCATTTTCTCCGACTACGACTACATGGGCGGCAACTTCTACAAGTGAGTATCACCTTATATGGGGCGAAGTAGAGAACAAAGGCTGACCTGTCATAGGAACGTTACTCGTGTGGCCAAGAGAATCACTCTCAACACAGCCAAGGCCGTCTTCGGCTTCGACGATAGCTCCAACATTGGCAAGGTTCACTTCGCCAGTATTCAAGCCAGCTCCTCCTTTGGCAACTCATTCCCCCACATCTTTGGCGATGACGAGGCGAAGACTTCCCAGATCCCCTGCCTCATTCCATGTGCCATTGACCAGGGTTTGTCTTTCCCGCCCCTGATGGCTCTAGAAATGAGACGAGACTAACATCAAGATAGACCCCTACTTCCGCGTGACAAGAGATTGTGCCGCCGGCCTCCGCTATGCCAAGCCCTCTCTGATTCACTCTCGTTTCCTCGATGCTCTCCAGGGCCCTGGCTCCAAGATGTCGGCGTCAATTGATTCAAGTGCCATCTTCTTGAACGACACCCCCAAGCAGATCCAGAACAAAATGAACAAGTATGCTTTCAGCGGTGGCAAGGTTACCGCCGAGGAGCAGCGCGCTGAGGGTGCCGACCCAGATGGTAAGATCACAGACCCAGACTGTGTCTTTACGTGCGTAGTAGCTAACATAAGTATGCAGTCGACGTCAGCTACCAATACCTGCGCTTCTTCCTCGACGATGATGAGGAACTTGCCAAGATCCGCGAGGACTACCGCACAGGAAAGATGCTCACCGGCGAGATCAAGAAGAGGTGTGCCGAGGAGCTTGCCAAGTACTGCACCGCGTTCCAGGAGCGGAGAGCCAAGGTGGACGAGGAGACCGTCAACCTGTTCTTCAGCCGCCGGCCGTTGTCCTGGGGTCTTGCGGAGAACCTCAAGTCCATTCCCATCCGCGAGGCTACCACTGATGGCCCCGCCGAGGGTGCCGACGGCAAGATGACGAAGAACCAGCTCAAGAAGCTGGAGAAGCAGCGCCAAATCGACGAGAAGAAGGCCGCCAAGGCAAAGGAAAAGGAGGCTGCCAAGGCTTCTGCTTAGAGGCTTAGGAAGAATGAAAAGAATATACCCAAGATCCATTGCTTGCGAGAATCCTTTCAAATCTTCCGATGTGACATGTGCACTATCTCAGGGTCAATAATGTGATCTTTGCCGAAATATGAGACCTGAGCGATAGGTTCCTGTCTGGCAACAGCTACTTAATGAACAACAATCGCCGATATCAAGGTCTTACTCCACGTCGACTCCGACCCATTTTCTCAAATAAATCCCCTGTACCTTCTTCAGTACATCGCCCAACCACCACTAGCACTAATAACCTGCCCACTGACCCACGAACTCTCTGCACCAGCAAGCCACGACACAATCCTCGCGACCTCCTCCACTGTCCCGGTCCGATTCTCCACCGGCGTCTGCCTCTTCTGCATCTCCACCAGCTCCTTCGGAATCTTATCCAGCATATCGCTCTCCACCGGTCCCGGCGAAACACAATTAACAGTCGTCCCGTTACTCCCCAACTCCCGCGCCCAAACCCGCGTCAGACCCTCAAGCGCCGCCTTGGAGGAGCAATACAGTCCCAACCCGGGGAACCCCTGCCGTCCGCCCACAGAACCGATGTTGATGATGCGTGCCTCCTTGGAAGCCAGGCGCGGGAGAAGGGCCTGGGTTAGGAGGAGAGGCGCGCGGACGTTGAGGTCGTAGACTTTTGCGAAATCAGCGGTGGTGATGGTGCCTAGCGGTGCGTTGAGTTCTGTGCCGGCGTTGTTGATTAGGATGTCGATGCGGGAGTCTGGGCCGAGCCAGGCGTCGAGGGCGGCGAGGACTGTGGCTGGGGCGGTTTCTGAGGAGAGGTCTGCTTTGCAGGATACTGCGGAGGGGGTGTGTGGGAAGGAGGTGATTTCTGTGATGAGGGAGTCGACTTTTTGGGCGCTTGTGTCGGAGGTGTAGAGGAGCATTACCTGTTGTTGGTGAGCGGATGAGGGCAGAGTGGGTAGAGATGATGGGAGACGAAGCTTACGGATGCGCCTTTGCGTGCAAGGTCTAGAGCCATGCCTGCGCCTAGACCGCGGGATGCTCCTGTGACGATTGCCGTCTTTCCTTTAAGCGGTGTCATACTGATATTGTTTCGGTGATGAAGTCGTAATATGTTGGTCTTGATGAACTCATCCGCGGAAACCTGATTCCCTTTATAAGATCCAAACATGACCGCCTTGAATGCAGCTTACTCTCCGAAGACGGCTGTCTCATTCGTGCAGTCCCGTCTCACCTACCGTGTAAGTCGGTATCACGGGCCGTGGTCGTCGTGTATCGGCGATCGGGGCTCCGCATCCCCGACATTGCTTAACGCCGATCGGGGATCTCACAGTCCCCTCGCCGCAGGGCCATCGGCGAAGGAAGAAGAGGATCGCCGCCCTTGACGGAATCCTGCATGTGGCGCTTACATGCCCAACGAAGCTAATGATGAGCTAGCACTGGAAAATCAACCATGAAATTGCCTCCCTATGGTATGGCAACTTTTTAGGGAGGTCATCTTCCACCCCGGAGTCGCGCGAAGTCGGTATCTACTACACTTGATGGATGGATGTCACCAAACGGCTTGGATGCTCTTCAAGAATCTGTTTGCCTAGGTCTCTTCTTGGTATGAGCAATTTTATTGAGAAAATACGCCTAGAGTGCCTCCCTTACGAGTTCTTATAGAGAAAACTGCTAACTTGGATGGATTGATGTTACACGATGCCATTATACCCTCGTGTCACAGCCATCCTAACACGTAGATTAAGAGAGATTTGTCCAGTACAGATACTGTAGATATGAACGGTTGATTTGATACGCCCGTGAAAAAAATGCTTTGTTACAAATTACACGTTGACGCAACTGAACCGAAGAATTGTCTAAGAGTTTCCGTTCCTTACGCGCCTCCCAATAGCTTGAGAAGTAAACACGCGGCACAAAGCCAACTTTTTCAACAAGAGAGACATGTTTGACACCCGATCAAAATCAAAAGGTAGTCTGCAGCTTGGGATAGTCCTTCGCCCGCACCTGTAGGTCGGCAAAGATGGAGGCCGAGTCGTCGCCAGAGAGGTGCTCCATGCGCTTTTCATCCTCGTCGGCAATCTCCTCGAGAATATCCTCTGGGTTCTCCTTGCCAGCTTTGACGTCCTTTGACTTTGGCTCGACGGCATTGCTGAATTCAGACTGTCCAATGAAGAGGAACTGAGCATTGGGGTAGTCGAGATGCTCGGGCTTGGTGTTCGTCCACCGCAGGTCGCGGAAGTCGTCCTTGATACTAAATGTCAAAGTGTCAGCACTCATTCTCAGTTGAAAAGGGGGAAGGATCCTGGGTTCATGTACCTATCTGGGAAGTCGGGAGTCTGATCGAGACTAGCATTTGCAGGGCCCTTCTTGTAAGGGTTCTTCGTGCTCAAGATGAAGCTGCCCTTCTCCTTGAGCCCAAGCTCCTTCTGCACTTCGCCGAGGTCAGACGGCAGGGTGAGCATGTACGCGAGATGGCTATCGCTTCCAGTAGTGGTGATAACGTAGACGCCCTCTCCAGCCGGCGTGGCAGCAGGCGCGTGCGACACGCCAGACTTGGTCTGGTTATCAGCGCCAGCCAGGAACTGCTCCTTCAGCTCGGCAAACGAGGCGCCCGCCTTTTCGACAAAGACCATGAACTTGTCGCGGCCGGTCTCGGGGAAGACCTTCTTCGGCAGGGCGAGCAGGCGCGTGTTGCCCGCGTCGCCAATGGGACCGTCACCCAGCTTGGAGTCTGTACCGATGGGGCGGAGGATCATGTAGCTGCGGGCGATGTCGTCTACTTCTTCGGCCCCATCGGTGTTGACACGGGCGCGGAAGAAGAAGTAGATGATTCCCTTTTCGAGAATGTTGGACGGGACCTTGTCCTTCTCGCCTGTCTTCTCTGCAGACTCTCCTTCCGTTGCCTTGGCTTCTGGCTTATCCTCTGTCGTGACTTCTTCCGTCTTGTGCTCATCATTTTCTTTTTCTGCTTCCTCTACCTCCTCCACCTTTTCTGCCATCGCAGCCTCCTCTTCCTTGGTTGGCTCCTCTGGCTTCGTTGAGTCGTTGGTGGCCTCCTCTTCACCGTCCTTCATCTCCGTGTCGGCAGGATCTTCCTTTGCCTTAGTCTCTTCTTTGGCTTTACCGGCTTCTGCATCGTCATTCTTCTCAAAGGCCTCGTCGATGGTGGTCTGACGAGTGGAATCATCATCCAACGTCTTTGCACGCTTGGCGTCGGGGGATCCGCTGGAAGCGTCCTTTTCGATGCCACGCTTCTCACCAGCCGCATTGGAAGAGTCTGCGTGGCCATTGGCGTCGGCGGCACTGTTGGCACGCGATCTTGTTCTTGTAGTGACCATGGTGTAGACCGATGGTGGAGGCAAGATGTGTAATTGATACGAATTGACTGGATTTCTTTAATTGGAAGGAGGACAAGAGTCAGGAGAGGTCAATTGGACTTGTTTGGTATGATGATAGAAGTAAGGAAAGAGGAGAAAGTTGAGAGAGAAAGAAAAGGACTGGTTGCTGCGGTGAGCAAACAGCTTCGAGGCGGAATGCGCGACTGGGCCAGTTCCGTCTGATCGAGTCCTGATGTCATCGGCGTCCGGTCGCACGCGTCGCGTTGCTTTTTAGGATAGGCAAGTAGCCGCCATTATGTAACCTGGCGCTCTTTCTGTGACGTGCCACGGTTCCATCTCGCGAATTTGTCGCTTCCGAGGTTTTCTTTTGCCATCAGGGGCTCTGATGATTGTTGTCCGGTATAAATGGCAGGATGTCACTGTGAAACTTTGTGTAAGTCTACGTCGCCCCCACGAACACAATCATCAAGTTGAGCGTCGCACGCTGTCGTCTACAAATTTCATGGTCTCGTCAATTCCCGAAATTTTCATGTATGCTTCAATCACGATCTGGAATTCCAACAAACTTGAGAATTACCCCACCGAACGACGAGAGAGATAGAACAGCGGCATACGAAATCGGGCGTTTTGGTGATTTCGAGCTAACTGAACAGGCACTCCCATACATGCCGAACAAGGCAAAGACGCCCTGGAATCCGTCTGAATCGACCGACGGCCAAGCCACGCATGCCGCCTCGCGATCGCAGCTTCGAAAGACGAGCTGAATCAACATCGCGGTCGCCCTAGTCGCGGTCAACCGTGGCTCGGTCGCGGGCGGACTTTGTAGGGGGCGGGGCTCCCAGGCGGGCTCCCGACTTATGCACGGAACCGGTCAGGTCCTCCAGCAACAAGCATCTCATCCCCGATGGCACAATTGGCTAGCGCGTCAGACTGTTAATCTGGAGGTTGGTGGTTCGAGCCCACCTCGGGGAGTCTCAGCGGTTAAATTCCACCATTCAGAGTGCTTCACTTTTTCTTTTGTTCTTTTAACAGAGCATGGCACAATTTTTGTACTTCTTTGACCCCCATCTTCCCTCCACTGAACGTCTATCTTTGCGCTCTCTTGTTTCTACAAAAGCCCCCGCGTTCATAGCATTAAGGCGCAATTCATTAACTCGTACTTGCTTTCAGCAATTACCGGCCTTTTTTTCTTCTTTCTTTGAGCCATTCAGTCGACGAACCAGGCCTAGTGCATGTCGCAGTCCATCATGCGCCGAGTGCATGCCTCATAAGTTTTTTAGGTAGTGAGGCTTGAACTTTTTGTTTGCACGATCCGCCCCGCGCATCAGAAATTGGTCACCGAGAACCTCGAAGACGAACTGGCGTGGGGTGCCTTGTGTGGCTACCTCCGTATCCGGCTCCTTGACGTGTATCTCGAATTTGAACCACGTCCCTTCCTTTGGCACAATCTTGATATCATTTTTTGGTGTTATAATCTCGAACGCAAACTTGCCGTCCTTGATGACGATACCCTGAATGCCGACTCTGCTCGGGCAAGAACTGCGCGACACCTCAACCGCAGCCCCATGGAACTCGGCAGCACTCAGTTTTGCCGATGCAGAGGCGCCGCCTGTGTAGAGCTCTGACCCCAGTATTTCTTCAATGTAGCCAAGCCAAAGGCGGTGGAGGGGTTCGAAAATGGAGTATTTTTGGCCCTCGCGGGGTACTTCGTAGAGGCCGCGCCTGTGTCTTTCGCGCGCTGAAAGGGGCTTCGGCTTGAGCTTTCGTTTCCTTTTTGATTCTTCACGGGCCTTGCGACGGGTCTCTCGGGCGTTTGACGGTGGTGGTGGCGAGCTTGGTCTGAGATAGAGTGGTCTGTACTGAATCTTTTCGGAAAAGAGGCGGTTGGCGCTGTCGGGGGAGTGCGCCCGGGCGAGGAGAGCCTGCGTAATGGGCTGATTTGAAGGAGCCATAATTTCGCCCAAACCTGGTAGAAGTTTGCAGGCCTGCGACAATAGCGTGATGGTGTTGAGTCGCTGTGTAGCAGTGCTGGCGCAAAATGTCGCGATGGTGGTGTTTGCTTGTCGAAATTGAAGAGTCAAGGTTGACGCTGGAAAGATGGAAAATTAAATGTTAGTGCCTCCAGATTATGGATGGGTACGTACCCATCTCCAATTGGTGAAGGTAAGCATCAGAAGCAGGGTGGCTCCTGCAGCAGCAACATGGATGGTTAGTGTTTGTTCACATGCCGAAGCCGCTAAATGCCACTTGAGCAGGAGCTCGGCTTAATAGAGGCGGGCAGGTGGCACTTGACCTCAACGGTCCACCAGGAATTCCCCCCAGAACCCGGAGGGTAATGACAATGCGACTTGGAGGCTCTCCGGCGCATCTTCTACACCACACACAACACAACACAACACATCCAGTGACCCAGTCTTCTCTTCTCCAAGTCCCAACAGTCCGTCACTTCTCCAACGCCATCTTGCGACTTTGATCGAGGGACCCGAGACACAAGAACGGTACCTAAAATCCTCCGTCGTGTTCTTCCACTGTCGGCAATGGCAAGGGACCTTTGACGGACTGTTTCGGAGCATCCCAGAACGACCAAGCTAGCACTGATATCAACAACCACGGACGGACGGGCCGAGGTTCGACGATCTACAATTCCCACGCGCCCTCTCTCCCCGACCTTACCTCACCTGGTACCCTACGAACACCTCGAAGACGTCACAAACTGACCATACTCGCACCACATTCCCGAATCCTCACTCAACAATGGCGAAGAACGACGACTCCGCGCCAGATCTGAAGATCCTCGGCGACCAAATCACACTTCAACCTAGCGGCTACATCAAGCCATCCCAGCCACGCGATGACGAAAAGGAGGAGGCTCTGATGAAGCACATGGCACGCTTCCGCCAGGAACCGCTACAGTATGTATCACCCGCGCCCCGGCCCGTCTTTCCACTGGTCTCAGCCTCAATGTCGATCCAGGAACAAGACTAACTCGTTTTCTCCGTGGTAGGTTCCTCCGCGAAGTCTCTCTATATGTCTCCGGTACCGGCTGGCGCGCCTACGACAATGCCATCGGCCAACCCATCTTCTACTCTGGTTTCAGCGATAAGATGAAGGAAGCTGTGCTTTCAGCGCCCTTATTGCAGTCGCGCATCGCGGATCTCGCTGAGAAACGTGTCGCTGTCGAAGAAAAAGAAGGGCTGTTGAATAAGCAAGACAAAGACTTTGCCATGAAGCGCGCACGTAGACGAGCTGTCGTCGAGTCTGGAATCCAAGAGGTGGCTGACAAAATGACGGACGACATGATTTGCAAGTTTGAGAGCAAGACCTTCATCAGAAGCGCATACTATCTCGTCACGCAGTTGACGTTGCGGGCCTATAACCAAGGCATCCATGTCTCTAGTGAGGAGGTTCTGAGGCTGAGAAAGGTTGCGGAAGAGGCCGAAAAGAAAAAGCAGAGCATCATATTCTTGCCTTGCCATCGATCACACGTTGACTACGTTTCTCTGCAGCTCATCTGCTACCGTCTCGGTCTCGGCCTGCCCGTCGTCGTAGCTGGCGACAACCTGAACTTTCCTCTTGTTGGAAGCTTCTTGCAGCATGCCGGTGCCATGTGGATTCGGAGAGCCTTCGGTGACGACATTCTGTACACAACTCTGGTACAAACGTATATCGACACCCTCCTGCAAGGCGGCTACAACTTTGAGTGTTTCATTGAGGGTGGTCGGTCAAGGACAGGAAAGCTGCTGCCTCCCAAGTTCGGTATTCTCAGCTTCATCTTGGACAGTATTCTCTCAGGCCGCGTCGAGGACGCCATCATCTGCCCAGTGAGCACGCAGTACGACAAGGTCATTGAAACCGAGGGCTACGTTACAGAGCTGTTGGGCGTGCCCAAGAAGAAGGAAAATCTGGCAGATTTCCTTTCCGGGGGTTCTTCAGTCTTGTCTCTGAGACTTGGCCGAGTTGACGTCAGATTCCACGAGCCCTGGAGCTTGCGCGGCTTCATCAACGAACAGCTCACAAGACTGGAAAGATTACCAACCGGCCTCAATATGGATACAAAGAACCCCGAAAACACGGCGATCCGACAGAAGCTTCTTCGAATTTTAGGCTACAAGGTCTTATCGGACATCAATGATGTCTCTGTCGTCATGCCTACAGCCTTGATTGGTACTGTCTTGCTCACTTTGAGAGGCAGAGGTGTAGGCAAGACTGAACTTGAGCGACGCGTTCTGTGGCTTACCGACCGCGTGCGGGCAAAGGGTGGCAGAGTCGCTCATTTTGGAGCTGCACCTCTTTCCGACATTATCGAACGTGGTCTCGACGTTCTGGGCAAGGAGCTGGTTGGCGTCGTGAAAGACCTTCCAGAGCCTACCTACTACGCCGTTGATCGCTTCCAGCTGTCCTTCTACCGGAACATGACTATTCATCTGTTCATTTCAGAAGCTATTGTCAGCGCCGCCATGTACATGAAGGTGAAGCAGGGTGGTGGCCCGGCCATGCAGGACATCTCCTTCCAAGAGCTGCAGGACCAGATTCAGTTCCTGTCATCACTGTTTCGTGGAGAGTTCATCTTCCCGAGTGAAGGTCTAGCTGCCAACTTGGAAAAGACGCTGCGAGACCTGGAAGCGGACAAGGTGCTGAAATTGCATCGGGATGACCAGGGCAAGGTGATTGTGATTGGTCTTTCAGATCACGAAAGAGCTGTCGGACGAGAGAACTACGACTTTTACTGCTTCCTTATTTGGCCGTTTATCGAGGCTAGTTGGCTCGCAGCTGTCTCGTTGATGGGCTTGTCGCCGCCTCTGGGCCAGAAGGATGATATCTGGATCGAGGTTACAAAAGCCCAGGGCAGTGCACAAGTGGTAAGTGGACTACTATGGGTATTGAATATGGTACATGCGGCTAACACTCCCCAGCTCGGCAAGACACTCTACCACCAAGGCGATCTCAGCTACTTTGAGGCGGTCAACAAAGAGACCTTAAAGAACGCCTACCAACGTTTTGAGGAGGAAGGTATCCTTCAGGTTGTCAAGTCAAAAGACCCCAAGGTTCCTCCACGTCTGCGTCTCGATCCAGAGTGGCGCCCCTCTCGCGACCCCGAAACCGGCACCCTTAACGCCTCTGGACGGCTGTGGGACTTTACCGAGAAGATTGCATCCAGTCGTCGCGAGGGAAAGAATCGTCGTGATGGTGCCACCGTCAGCACACGCGTGCTTCGTCTGACGGACTTACTGGGAAGCAAACTATTTGACGCTGCCAGAAACATTGACGGCAAGGGGGTGTCACCCCTGTTGAGTATCGAAGATGCGCGGCAGCTCAAGAAAAGCGTCAAGGAACAAAGGAGGCGCAGGTCTCTGGAAAATCGCGCACACCTGTAAATGATATAGTATTGTAATCGTGTCAAGCGTGATGATCTTACGATAGTATGTGTTAACTGCAAAGCATGGCATTCTTGGAATTTATAAGAAGTCTATAAAGCATTATGCGGTAAGATAGTGACAGCACTCGTCTTCAATTCTTATCCAAATCCATCCAAGTCGCTCCTTACTGGGTATTAGGCTTGAGAATAATGTTGTCAATGAGGCGCACTGCGGGACCGTCGTTATGACCAAGATCCTCGCCTGGCCGCGGCTCTTCCACGGGCAGCATCTTCACAGCGCCGCTCAGTATACCGCCCTTTGTCGGCAAAACAGTGTCTATCTCCTGCATGGTGTCCGGGTCTGCCAGCGAGATGTAGTCCACCTCGAACATGACCCTATCCTTGGGCGCCAGCTTCGACTGCTCCGCCAAGACGTCGGCCGTAACCTGGTTTGCAGCCCCGAGGATCGTCTCTCGGTCCAGCGCACCCGCTTGTTGGTACTTTTCCTCTGCGGCCTTGAGCGCGCGGTTAAGCACCGTCGCGACCTTGCGCCTACGCTCGCCTAGATAGACATTACGCGAGCTCAGAGCCAGGCCGTCATCCGCGCGCGTCGTCTCGCCGATGACGACGTCCATGGGGAGCATGAAGTCTTCCACCATGCGGCGGATGACGACGGTTTGTTGCACGTCCTTTTGGCCAAAGTATACGCGCTCTGGCTGGACAATGTTGAACAGCTTCATGCACACCGTCGCGACGCCCCGGAAGAAGGTAGGTCTGCTCGCGCCCTCGAGAACCTCGCCCACAGGCGTAATCGTCACAAAACTGCCTTTGCTGCTGACCTCTTGCCCGGGAAACCCAGAGGGATACATCTCCCCCGTCGTCGGCGCAAACACGGCGCTCACGCGACCGAGCATATCCCCGTCGCCGGCCAACTCGCGGTCGAGGTTCCGCAGGATCTCGCTATCGCGTGCCCAGGTTACCGGGTAGGACGCCAGGTCTTCTGCGATGCCGAACTGGGCCGGGTTGACGTAGATGGAGACGACGACGTGGTGGTTCTCGCGGGCGGCGGCGCGGATGAGGGAGAGGTGGCCCTCGTGGAGGGCGCCCATTGTCGGGACGAGGCCGACGGAGCGGTAGTTTTGGACGTGGGGGCGGCGCCAGTGGCGGAGGGCGGAGACGGTGCGGAGGACGCGGATTGGACTTGAGGGGAGGGTTTCGGGGCCGCGTGACGGGTGGGAGGAGGAGCATGCTGTTCGGAGCTGTTGTTGGGCGGCGGCGGCGCTGGGATGGGTTGTGCTTGCGCCCGCGGCGCGGAGGGTGCGGGCGAGCATTTTGGGCGATTTGAGATTATGCGGAATGATGAGAAACGAGAGATGATTTGGATTAGGGAGGAAGAAAGGGGATTGCGGCCATTGTGGAGGCGCAATGGCTTTGTAGAGTCATCCAAAGCTGTGATGGTTTCTGCGGCGGATTTTTGGGGACGACGGAGGTTTGGTGGAGATGGAGACGGTGGTCTCGGTGTTATCGGTGAGCTCGGTGAGTGAAGGTGGATGTGCGGGCCCTTGCACGTGATAGAATGACATAAGCGGCCTTGGGGGTTTGTATCCATCGAGAACCTTCATGGTTTCCGTGTGGGGGTTTCCGGAACAGCAGACCGAGAGCCTCACCGAGAAGAGAGCGGAAGCTTATTGGGGTGAAGCTCGGTGTGTAACCGCGTCGGGGAATTCACAGCGGATATCCACTGAATAACCTCTCCAAACTTCCCGCTGTCACGGCCCTCCTCCCTGGTCTCCCATGCTCTCACCCTACCTTTTCCCCATCATCTCCGGTATCCCTTAGGTTCTTTGCCATTTTTCTCTTATCAGCCGACAATACCGATCATCACACGAATGGTTCTCAGCCAAGAGCACGAAAGCCAATCTGCAATGCTACACGAAGACAAATGGCTAGCTCAGTGCCTCGCACAACATGACACCAGAGAACTCTCGTACAACACGAGCATGCGAGATTGCCGTCAACCTTTTCCTTCTTCTTTTTTAGCACGATTTACTCGGCCCCGCGATCTGATGCCCGATTAAATCGACGCTACTTTTGCTAGGTCATGCCGCCTCCCCTCTTACCCTCACTCTCACTGACTTTTACTCTCACTCTCATTCTCACTGCCATCTTCCATTTGACTTTCTCATATTCCTTCTCCTTTCTCCAGATTTTTCGAAAGTGATCAAAAAACTTCGGCTCTGTAAACTTCCCTATTCATTTCTCCAGGTCTTGATACCGATTTGTCAAATCTCCTGTTTCACACCTGGAGACACTTTCTTGGCATCTCGGCTCAGATGTAGCAGATTTCCCTCTTTGCCTTGCAGCTCTTTTTCTCTCCCTCCTCTCCATTCTTCCATTGTTCAGGTAGGACTGCTATGCGCTAGTACCGGGTAACTTCAGACGAAAAAACAGACGCAGGAGATCGAGGCTCGGCTTGCTGCAGGTTGGGGCTGCGGCGGGTGGAGGGGGAGCCCAATCTCCCGGCCGATTAAACCCTGAATGTCACACAACATTTCAAGGACTCGATGATGATGATGCCGCAAACTTCAGAGAAAGTAGCTGAAATGCTTGGTGATTTGCCAAGTCCACCCGTCCACAACGTGAGCGTACGTGTACGGACAAGTCGCAGGAAAGCCAAGGGTGCCACAAAAGTGACAAGACGACTCGAGATGCAGCATCTGGGCTCATCTCCCACCTTCCGCCAAGGTGTTCCCGATCAGCCTGGGCGTCGGCTGGAGATGACGAATACAGAGTGACAGGAGTTGAAATCTGAATATCACCAAGAGACTTGGCGGGCTCTTTCTTCTTTGCCACTGCAGTATCATTGTGTCCAGTAGTCGCAAAGGCCCCACGAACCCCCCGCCCGGAGCCGGGACGTCCGTCGCAGCTAATACAACCCTTGGCCGTTACGGTAGTCGAAGGGAAGGACTGGGCGTTGGGAGCCTCTGCCCCAGGAATGCCTACCCGCGAAGGGGCAAGGCAAAAACTTCCCGAGAAGCTTATCCCTTCCCGCTCGAAAAATATGAGCCTCCCTGGTTTCTTGTTCCGGAACATTGGGTCCCTCTCTCCCCTTTGGTTGATTGGCAACCTCCTTTGTGGTTGTGCGGGACCGGCGGCGGAGGCGGGAAGCAAGGCAAGGCATGACGAAGGGACAAGTATGGGTATACCGTATTTGCATCGCAACCAAGTCCCGTTCAAGCTGGGGAGAGGACAGTTGTCACGGGTGGATGAGCATAGTGGCACAAAGCTGGTTGTTGATGCTGTTCCTCCACATATTCGGCTTCCCACAGCGGGAAAAGCAAAAAAAGCTACACAACCTTGTGTTCCCGAGCCGCTAAGTGAGTTCAAGAATAATGTGGTGCTTGCATCGACCTCTTCGACAGCGCGCATCCGCATTCGCTTTCGAATCCTTTCATGATTCTGACCCAGGCCCATCGGACGAAGGCTCGCTTCTGGCTGCTTCTGCTGTTGCTGCTACGAGGTTCGCTCAGGAACCACAAATCTAGAATACATTATGCTGTATTTCTGACATTTTTCTGTGCCTTTGCCCAACGTCATTGGAGTGTACGGCCCGGCTTACATTACGGACGGAATTCAAAAACAAAAGACTATCCTGACCATCACCCTATTCGGACAGGGCTTCTCTGGCGAATTTGTTTCACTTTGGTTCGTCTGGTGGGCAAGTTTCGTAACCCGCCGCTCGGGGTCGGGGAGGGGTGCGCTTGGCAGAATACAGCAACATTGGTTCTCTTGGCATTTTATGTGCAAGCAGCAGTTTTGGCTCTTGGACGGTAACGCAGTGCTCGGCAAACCGAACAGCCGGCGGGAGAAGGCGGGGAGAGAAGGGGGGACTATGAGCGTCCCATGGCCGGTGGTAACTCTGACAGAAGAGAGTCCCAGAGAGAAGGGCAGCGGCGAGAGGTCGGATGAAATTACTGGGAGGAGAGGGTCAAGACGCTTCGAAGCTTTGGATTGACACACCTTAATTCTACGCTCTTGGGTTCTGGAGACTACCAAAAACTCAGAAGGGCAACGAGACCCGATGGAAAAGGCAACCTAACTCTGAATTGTGTTTATTCTGGGACAGAGAGGGATGGCAGCCTGTGGTTGGGACACTTTGGGCGTGGCGTAAAGACTAAACGAAACATGGGCAAAAGCTTCCCCGAATGCCTCCTCAAGGAACGAACCTTGCTTGCTTGAGCCTATATTCGCAACCACTGACACTGTTAAGGTGAGGTGGGCGAATACGGCTGTAGGGTTTCCAAGCTATTGAGCATGCTCGATACACCAACAACTGGGGAGGGTCGCGAGACACTTTTCCCACATCGGCTCTACTCGCCCCCTCCAACAACTGTGACATGATTAACGACTCGCTTCGTTCGGCTGATGCTTTCCAATCTCGCTCGGTCTTGCTAATTCTGTCCGACAACCCTGTTGAGGCTCTGGCTATAGTTACCAGTACAATAAATCTGGTATACTATACGGCTTTGCCAGCCAATTACGTAGTTTCTCGTCAACTGTCTTCTCTCTGTTTTCGCGCGCGGCCGGCACCGCCTATGGGATCGACGTACCCGGGGCAAGGGAGAATTGAGGTTGCGCCGGGGCATGGCGATCAAACCGTCCCGAGCGGCCTGGAGCAAAACAACTCGGCCGGCGGCGGCGGGGAGGGAATGGAATGTTGGGGTGGTCCACTGAGTTACTGGAAGTGGACGGGCAGGCAGGCATCCTTGAAGGGCAGAAAGATAGAACATGAGATAATCGGGAGCATCTGGCATGATGGTGGACGTCAAAACAAACCTGGGCGAGAATACGACATTCCGCGACTAACATACGCCAGCTGCTGGCGAGGCCGCGAATCACCCTTCTCGAGCCCCCACACTCACTACGCAGCAATGGAAACAGAAACCGCAACAAGAGGCGGTGCTGGATCTCTAGGCTCTGCTGAGAATCAGGCGGAAGTATCAACAAGCGGATGCAACTGCAACTCGTCCCGTAAAACGATGCCAATCATGCCAGGGCCCAGGGGATAGGAGAGTTATGGTTGCTATCGCGCGGCCTTGACACTGAATGATGACCATCACCAGTGGAGAGCGCGCGCGCCGAGATAAACTGTCATGGTCAAACAAGGGCTCGAGATGGGTCAATAATTCCAAAAGAATCCACGGCCAAGCCTTCTCTCGCCTGGTTTGACGGTTGGCCTCGAGGGACGATGATACAAAGGCGCCATAAAACTGCGTACGCACTGACGATGGCCACATTGGAATTTCTGGGCAAAGCTGCCAATGGATGGTCTCGGCATTCTGGGGAGCAAGAGAAGCCGAAGCAATCCTGTGACAGTGACAGACAAGCTCGAGAGAAACACGGACGGACGGGGGCCCTGTTCGAGCTCAGGAGTTGTCCTTGAGCTCAAGAGAAAAGCATTCGTCTTTCGCCGTCGGAGAATATTCGACGGAGAATATCCAACATCTCCAACGGGAGATGGGATGACGAGCTTCCGAATGATTTGAGGACGATAAAGAAGTGAGGAAACAAAAAAGGAAGAGTTTGGGACGGAGCAACCTGTAGATGACAGGGTCCAAGTGCACTTCACCACCTAAAGAGATTCAGGATTTAGGTATTAATACTGGAAAATGGTGTGGGAAGCTGGCTGTTCTGTTTGGCTGAGGCGCGCTCTTTCAGCCCTTCGACCATGATTCTAGCGGCACCTGGAACCCCGGAAAGGCGGATCTGCAACACCAGTCCCGCGCAAGGTACGGGCATGTGGGAGTGGGAAGTGCATGAGGGAGATGAACGAGGATGATTGGGTGAAGGAGCCGTATGCTGTGGCTGTGTGTGTGCGCTTCTGCTGCATGGTCCGAGAGACGCGGGTCTCGGAACAAGGATCGCGAGTTGATCTGGTCCTGATCCCCGTCATTCTTCAGTAGCATCTACTGTGTACTGTGTACGTGGGTATGGATAATTCGGTTGGGTGGTTGTCGCTTTGAGTGTGCAGCATTGGCAGGTCTTTGAGAAACTGCATTGTCACTGTGTACGGGCCAGGAGAGAGGGAACAGATCGTGCGCTGGATATTGGTCTTTTCTCTTGTCTTCATCAGTCCGGTATAGTCACTTTCAGCTGATCAGCAACGTAACTCGATCAGAAGTTTAGAACGGATAGCCGGCGCCGAAAGGCGGATATCCCGAGCTTAGGCCAGGTTAGATGATGGAGCACGTCGGACCACGGCCGTGTTGCTAGAGACAAGTTTCCTTCTTCGAGTCTTCTTCAGTAGATGTCTCTTCTCTGACAATCACTCGCACAACGACACACACACGACGTCAACACCTACTCGATCCCAGCTCTTCAATGCCACCATGAGCGTCACTATCAAAACAGGTACGGACTTCTGAACCACAGACTTTCTGTGGCTGTCACCATCGGCAAACGCTTCTTCCATCTTAAAAAGTGGAACCAAGGGACCGCTCCGGTTTTAGAAGATCCCACACAAAAAGTGCTAAATCAAGCGAGAGGAGGGACGTTTGGTTGCGTTGTGGTTGGTGTGGTGAGATCCAGACACGCCCGTGTGGTGCGTCCATCACACACGTCCTACGCGGCCGCCTGTCTGTGTCTGTCTCTTCCTCCTGGCCAGTCTGCTAGGAGGTCTGCCCAGTTCACTTCTTCTCCTTTCTGCATCTGGGGACACACCCGCAGGTCACCCATCCATCTTCGCTCGCACCGCCCTCCTTCGCCTCAAGTTGTCACTGTGTTACTGAATCTCGCACTCTTTCCACTGTATCTTTTCCCCCTCCTGTCTCTCAGGCTCTTGTCCCTCCCTCCCATTCGTAAATCTTCAGTCTCAGCCTCCCCACACTCTCATGTGTGATGTACATACCTCTCAGCCATGGGTAGGCGATTTGTTTTCTTGCTGCTCTACCTTGTCCACGCCCCCGTTCTCTGCAAAATCCGTAGCCGTACCTGATGTGAAAGGGGAAGAGAGGGGAACAGTTCTGGACTCACTCAATTCCGACGTCCATCCATTATCCATCTATCGGTCACTGACCGACTCCCTTCTCTGCCCACTGTGACTGTGCCTGGATCTCGCTGCCGGCCTGCCCACTCGCCCGAGAACCGGCGTCACTCAATCTCTCTTCGGCTTCGACTACCCACTCTGTCTGCCCTACTACCGAAACATAGCATAGCCGGCCTGTCAACGCTCTTCTCCCGCGGCATCTCGATTCTTTTTTACCCAAGATCCTTTTAACCCAAGACTTTCTTCCTTCCCACCCGTCGACTTGACACTAGACGGAACAAATCTCAATACACAGCCAAGAGCCGTTGAGGCTTTGAAGCCAAGAAGGATCACACATGTAGGAAGTCTTGACCAAGACTTTTCCTCTACCACCAAGTTTGCGCCATCTGCGACAAATCAGGCGTACTCGCGGCTTTTCGCGACGTTTCTCCATCCCAAGACTTTGTTGTCTTGGCTAGAACACTCCCTCACAACCATAACCCAGGGAGGGAACAAGACCCCAAGGGCCGCACCCCCCTGTCTCCTGCCTGGCTCCTGGAGTCCTGGCACCCCGATCCCGACCTGAGGTCCATCTCAGTTGGGAAACCCATCCCGCTTGATCCCGCTCCTTTGCCGAGAGATTTCAACTCTCGACACTACCTACCTCACCTGTCTCCATCCTCCGCCGCCCAGGTTCTCATGTCGTTGTCGTTCTTGTTCGCATCCCTTCTGCCTCGTTGTCCTGCCCGCTGATGGGAATCATCAGCGACATTGCATCGCGATACAAGTCTTCTCTCCACCCTTGACTATCGTGAAGCAGATACACCCAAGGCCGGATAGGACCGGGGAGATCGCAGCATCAGAGACAAGACGACACCACACCGGCAAAAGAGGAACGAGAACTCTGTTGCACCGCACCCACTGCCCACTCCTCCAAGTCTCTCCAACACCCACGCACTGCCTACTCGGTACAGCGCCTCGCCCCAGACTGTCCACAGTCCGCCCACCCATCGCCCGGGATTCCTGCATATGTAAACGACCTAGCGGGCACGAGAACAGACCAAGTCTCACCCTTCCCTCCACCTGTACCGTCCACACACACACACGCTCGCACTCACTCACACACGCCATCCACACCTTACCATACACCGTAAGGTATTACCCAACGTAACGACCTGGCCTGAAAGAGACGGAGCACAGAGCACACACACAGCACACACACACTCACAGCACGGAGAGTGAGTGAGAGAGACAGGGAAAAGGGGACCACTCTTCACACTTCACCATCTTTTACGCTAGTCAAGTCAATCCCGTTCCATCCCAGGAGGCGACTAGCAGCTTGTGACTTTTACATCTCGACTTTTCACTCTCACAAACCGTACTCCATTCTCCGCTTTCTCTTTCTCTCACACACTACACACTCACAACTTAACTCGACGCTCAACTCACTCACCGACACACTCTCACCTTACACCTCACCCCCTTACCCGACGCCTTCAACGCTGCTGCATCGCGCGCACCGCATAGCCGACAACCCGTTCGACTCCGATCGTCTGTCGTCAATCTCACCACCATCAACGGCCAACAGCGGCGCCCAGTACCGAGATAGCAAACTCGATAACCCGCAGACTCCTCTCTTCCTTCCCCGCGATAGGCTGCCTCTTCCCAGTAGCCCCCCATTTTCGGCTCCGTACATTCGAGAGAACACTTTGAGAGAAGAGAGAGAGAGAGAAAGAGAGAGAGAGCCCCCTGCAGCTGCGCGCTCTCACTCACTCACTCACTCCGTCCCCGCCTGAGCGCCTCTTTTCACTCTCATTGTGAGAGGGCCGAATAATCTCATCCAACGACCGCTCATCAGCGCATTTCTCTCTCTCACGACAAAACATCGACAGCGACATCACCACCACCAACGTCAACCAACGTTTGATGCCCACGACAAACTTCCCAATCGCAACCCAACTCACCACAACCAGGTGCACAAAGCAATCACTGAACAGAAACCGGCCGCGCATCGCTCTCACCCCCATCGATCCCCATCCGTCTCTACTCGCCAGAGACGGATCTTTCGAGTAGCCCTGGAGGCATACGACGCCTCTGCAGGCGTCCTCGTGCCAGGCTTTGGCCTCGGTTCGGCGGTGCTGAATCCCTTTGAGCATCCGCCCCTCGACTTCGTCCACGATCCTTACCACCTAGTAGGAGGCGACAACGACGACGACGAGGACCAGGTCTCCTCCCTCTCCTTCGGCTTCTCCTCCGACTTTACGCCTGACTTTACCCTCGGCCCCGACGCCGACGCCGCCTCCAAGTCGGAATCGGCATCTTCGTATCTCGGGAATCATCACCAACATCACCAGTCAAGCTATCTCAACCAGCAGCAGCAGCAGCAGCAGCATCACCACCATCATCAACAGCACTACCAACATAACGCCGCAGACACCATGAACTTGCCCAGCTCCCACATCCCGCCCCGCCGCAGCGCGAGCATCCACTCCCTCACCCCGTCGCGCGACCTGCTCGTCAAGCCCAAATCCCCAGAGAAATCCGCCGCCGCAGCCGCCGCGACCGCCACCAAATCAAAACGAGTGCGGACGGGCTGTCTAACGTGTAGGGAACGGCATCTAAAATGCGACGAAGGGTTACCAGACTGTCTAAATTGTCGAAAAAGCAGTCGAGAATGCAAACGCGGCGTGAGGCTTAATTTCATAGACGTGCAGGTCAAGAAACCGCCGTACATGCCCCCCACTGTTGAGTGGTCAGGTAAGTTGTGAATGCCCTCATTTTCATCGACTACTCATTTTCGTCGACCACTCATTCTCTCTCTGCATCATTCATCTTCTCTTGTCGAAAGAGGATGAAAATGGCTAGGATAAAGTACTTGGACCCCCATGCTAACGAACCTACAGTCCAATTCCAAGATGAATCGAGGCTCATCGCCTCAGAGTACGTCGGAGGCCTCGGCCGGTACGCTCATCTCGATAAAAAGGCCGTCGTCGCCCCTCCGCCACGGCATCTAGGCCATCTAGAGCCGACCCTCCGGCACCAATCCCACCTCCTCCCACACGCAAGAGCAAGCGGCCCAGACGCCTCCGTCTCACCGAGAACTCACCTCCTCCACCACCCACCACCACCGCCGCCGCCGCCCCCAGCATACAGCCACCACCCGTACTACCGCGAACCCCCTCCCCCGCGAGCTGGAGTCGGAGCAGGACCCATCGAGTCATCATCATCAGCCTACCCGCGCCGCGAGAGCGAGTCCGCCTACCTCACGCCCCAAAACTCGGCGCACCCGCCGCAGGCGGCACCTCACCACCCCTACAGCCTCCACGAGCACTTCGCCTCGTACCGCGACACCGGCGCCGGCGGCATCCCCAACAGCCGCGACCACGGCCGCCACCGCGACAGCGACGCCTCGAGCGCGGCCTCCATCGTCCCGCAACCCACCGCCCCGCCACCAAGCTACCGCAGCAGCGCCGCCGCCGCCGGGAACCCCCTGGCCGTAGACGGCATGATGACCCCTCCCCCGAGCGAAAAGGCCACCGCCGGCGAGAGAGAGTACCTCAACTCCCCCGAAGAGATCCTTTACATGCAAGTCTTTGTCGAAGAGGTCGGCGTCTGGATGGACTCTCTCGACAAGGAGAAACACTTCTCCCGCCTGATCCCATACCACGCCCTGAAATCCCCCATGCTCCTCAACGCCTTCCTCGCCTGCGGCGTAAAGCACCTCACGCTCGTCAACCCGGCCTACGAGGACGACAAGGCCCTCTTCTACTACGACACCGCCACCACGCAGCTCCTCCGCAGCCTGCAGAACCCGGACCGCAACACGGGCGAGTGCGCCACCACGGCCGTCGTCCTCAACGTCTACGAAATCATGTCCGAGAAGCCCGCCCAGCGCATGAACCACATCGCCGGCGCCCGCGCCCTCGTCCGCGAGTGTAAGTGGGACGCCCGGTCCACCGGCATCGGCGCCGCGTGCTTCTGGCTCAATATCGGCATGGAGGTGCTCTCGTGCCTGGCCTTCAACTGGCAGACGTCGTGGGATCCCGATCAGTGGGGTCTGGATATGAATTTCACCAACGAGGGTTGCGGTCCGGCTGGTTCAGCGGCGGCAGCATCGAGGTCCGGTGACGGCTTTGGACAGGAGGAGGTCTGGGTCCATCGGATCCTGTACATCGTGGCCAAGATTGCAAACTTCCGGGCCACGATCCCGCGGTTCCAGGAGCCGAGCCCGCACGACGAGCAGATCCGCCTGGGTAACCGGCTTCAGCAGTGGCAGGATCTCAAGAAGCTCTGCGACAAGTGGAATAACACCTGCCCGAGGACGATGCACCCGTTCGGATACCTCTATCCATCGCAAACAAACTCCAAATCCGCCTTCCCCAACGTCTGGTAAGTCTTCGCTTCCCTCATAACCTCTTTCACTCTCCTCTGTCCGAGTCAGCTGTCATCTAACAACCCCACAGGCTCATCAAACGCGCCGCCATTATCGGCCGCCTCTTCTACCACACAGCCCAATGCCTCCTCGCCCAAACGAATCCCATGGAACCAGGCCGCGCCTCAGAAGAAATGCGCGCCCTCCAGCTCCACCACGCCCACCAAGTCTGCGGCATCGTAGCCCACACAAAGGACCGCGGCGTCGCCTCCGTCGCGATCCGCTCCCTCGCCATCGCCTCCGCCGTCCTCACCGACCCGCGCGAGCAGGAAGAGGTTCTCGAGATCCTCGACAAGATCCACGCCGAGAGCGGGTGGCGCCTCGGCAGCATCCACGGCGAACTCAAGAAGGCGTGGGGGTGGCCTTCGCCCGCGCCCTCGCACGCTTCTCTCAGCGGCGGTCCGGCGGGTGGTGCTCCAGGTGACCATCGAGGTTCCGTGGGGAGTTATGGCGGTGGGAGACCGGGCCCGCCGGGGAACCCGCCGGCCATGGCGACGTCGAGCGCGCCGTCGGCGTCGAGCGCTGCTGCTTCTGCGCCGATGAAGGCTCTTGTGAACCCGCTCTCGTACGCCGACTTTAGTTTGCCGAATGCCCCCTACAAAGACTGGTGGAAGCCGCCGAATCGCCATGATTCGTACAGCTACCAGGGTTTCCCATAATGACCTTTTTCTTCACCTCTTTCTTACTCTTCTTTTCTTCAAGTTGGCTTGTCTTTTTTTTCTTTCTTTTTTTCTTACTTTACTACTTTGTTCCAACCCGAGCCCTTGCGACGAAACCGTAAGAGAGGGAAGGGACGGATTCATATATATAATATTCTTCAAGAAAACAGGAGGCGAATGTTTGCTCTCTAGTTACTTTGACATCGTGGAATACCGAAAAACCAAAAGAGGGCTGGCACTGGTTTGCTAACCCACCCTACCTTACGATTACGACTCCGTCTTATCCTCTTTACTTTTTCTCTGGTCTTTCTTCTCTTCTACTGCATCATCTTTTTATACAAAGCAACTACAATTAGGAGAGGAGAACACCACGGCTCTACAGGGTGGCCGGCAAAGCATTGCGTCAGATGAAATGGGTCTATTGGACCGCGGACCCGTTGGAGGGAACTGGAGATGGACAATGGGACATGTGGGCGTTCCGGCACTTCACAGTAACAAAGGGGGACAGATGGTTTTTTTTTTTTTTTTTTTTTGCTGAGATACGCTCCAGCATTTGAGAGGCTCCAATGGTTGGGAGAGCCCAGAATGCTCTGCAAAGGGCACCGATACCATGAGATATTTACTATTGTTCTATCTTGGGCACACACTTTTGCTCCTTTGTTTGCTCTTCTTGCAGTTCGTCACACACAAATGACTCTAGGGTTAGGGAACTGTCTTTGATCGTTGTCTGCATTATCTGGTATCTTGTTTTATTCGAATGGGAAAGGGGATGTTGGGGTTCTGTCTAACGCGGGAGGGAATCTATCGCAATGCCAATGCTCAAAAAGCAAATGTCAAGCGCTCAGTGCCTTGACACCAAGAACCTTCTATGGAAAAAAGTTGATTTTCCTTCCCTTTCCAGACTCATCTTCTAATGACGTGCCCAAAATCCATTGACCCATTCTTCCAATCGTCGTGAAATCCGTTTGTCCCATCTATCGCCGTTTCTTCGTGAAATTTGCTCAACAAAGAGAAAAGAAGGCAAGAAAACTCAAAGTCTGCGGGGCCAAGCTAGGAATTATGCCAAACCACGTTCTAAAAGTTTCTTGGTAGCTGAAAGCAGTGCCTTAAGCAGAGCCGTTGGTGTTGGTGACGACGCTGCCGCTGACATTCTCCTTCATGAAGGGCTCGTTGTCAACCTCAATGGAAGGGATGGTCATGCCAAACTTCTCGTAGGGGAAGTTCTCGAGAGTAGGCAGGTACTCGGCCCAGCCGTCGTCAATCTCGCCGACCTGGTGCATGTCGACCTGGCCGGCCTCGCCAGTGCGGCCAGCAAGGACCTCCTTCTCGCGGCCAGCGTACTCCTTAAGGAGCATCTTGTGGGGGCACCAGATGACACGCATGCCAGCGCGGCGACCAGCCTCGACACCGGGGACAGAGTCCTCGAAGACGAGGCACTCCTCGGGAGTGATGGGCTTCTCACCCTCGGGAAGAGACTCGTTGATGGTCTTGAGGGCCAGGAGGAAGATGTCGGGGTTGGGCTTGCCGCGGCCGGGGGCAATGCGGGTGTCGTCGCCCAGGACACGGCGCTGAGAGGGGAAGACGGAGAAGAGTTCAGTCAGGTGGTCAGACTTGAGCTTGAAGTTGGCCTCGTGAGAGGAGGTGGCCAGGGCAATGTGAACACGCTGGGCAGTCTTGCCGTCAGCGGTGGCGGGCTTGTGGTCGAAGTAGCGAGTGCGACCGAGGTTCTGGAGGAGCTGGGGAATGCCGGGGAGAGGCTTAGTAGAGGGGAAGATCTGGCGCTGAAGAGCGGACAGCTTCTGGTGGTACTCCTCGTGGGTAATGGGGAGCTGAGCCCACTCGTGAAAGATACGAGTGGCGTCAGGACCAGGGCGGCCCTGAAGCTTGGCCTTGATGTTCCAGGGAAGGAGAGGGCGGCCGTACTGCTCGAGGACGATATTGATGCAGGCGGTGTAGAGGTCCTCGGTGTCGAGAAGGAGGCCGTCCATGTCGAACAGGCAGGCCCGGACGGGAGGGAAGCTAGGTAAGTCAAGATCAGTCAATTGGTTCATTGGCGTTTGAAGGACGAGAGAAGACTTACTCGGTGCGAGGAGCCATTGCGACGGTAAGAAGGTTGTGGAGGTGATGTGATGGATGTGAAACGTGAAGGTGGAAGAGGAGGAAGAAGTAGCAATTGGATGGCCTCGAGAGGATTGTCGAAGGAGGAGTGGTTGAGGGTGGAAGAGGGAAAGGTGATGGAAGAGGTCTGAAGAAAAGAGAAATAATCTCCAGTTGGGGTATCGCGAGGAAGGTTTGTGGAGGTGAAGACAAGGCGGAGGATTTTTTTAGCCGCAGCCAAAATTGGCCTTTTGATCCTTTCTCGGAAGGACCTGAGTCAACAAAGTGAATTTGAGGGACGGAAGGAACAATGGACAGGAAGCCAAAGGTCGAATGGGCAAAACGGGCAGGGGCGTTCAGGAACAACGGCGGGGTGAAAACGGAAGCGGAAGGCACCGATGGAGGGGTCGCTCAGCTCTTTCCCGAATAAAATGGCGACCAGACGGGGAAGTGGGGTCCCCATGTATCCCCGTACACTGTACATGTACCTTATTTTCAACACTAAGGTACACTGTACACAAGAGTAGGTAGTCAGGTATCCGTAACATGTACTCGATTCACTGTAGCTAATACAAACGCACCTCGACTATTGATGAAATATTCAAAGTGAATGTACCATTAAAGTCGAATATTAAGGTATACTCAGTGTCTTTTTTGAATCTTGATGGCTTTGATCTTCCTACCTGCATATCTCAGACGTACGGACAAAAGTATCTTCTCATACCTTATGAAGTACAGTTCAGGCGACGGCGCATACTGTACTCCCTCATGGTGAATCGATTGGATGCCAGCGAGGCCAGCCGCTGAAAGACCCTTAAAGCGCTGTATCCGCCAGGTCCCTTCAGCGAATTGGGTCAGCAAGTGTGGCTTCCACCGCCCAAAAACATGTGAACAGCCTCAACGTCCCACTCGACCAAATCCACGTGGGGACGAGACACCTCAGTGACGACATTCTTGGGGCTGCCCTGCCTGCACCCTTTGACTCAGCTCCCAACGTCAAACGAGTCTACAACAACTCACTGCTGCCTTCCAAGATGGCGTCCAAGGAGACAGAGAAGGACGCCCAGAGCAAGGGCAAGGACAAGTCGGTCAAGGATGATGAGCCTGAAGAGGTCCAGGAGAAGTTCTCTCCTGAAGAGGAGGCGGTAAGGCAAATTGTTCCCCTGCTCTTATTCTATGCATTTCAACCTTCTTCAGTGACGAGATCTCCGACTATTCGAATGCCACCATATGAAAGTTGGGAACTGCCGGATCCCTTAATCTCATACCACCCCTTCGATGAGTTCAACCTTCACCTCACTGATCATGAAAAAAGCTCCTCCGACCTTGATAAAAGTCCATCACATCTAACACAATCCGCAGTCCCTCCTAGCCGAAGCAAACACCCACAAAACCGAAGCAAACGCCCTCTTCACATCCTCACACTACACCGACGCCATCGCAAAATACGACGAGGCCGTCTCCGTCTGCCCCAACTACCTAGACTACGACCTCGCCGTCCTGCGCTCAAACATCTCCGCCTGCCACCTCAAACTCTCCCAATGGAAAGACGCAATCTCCTCCGCCTCCGCCGCGCTCGACGGCCTAGATCGCATCGACAAGGAATCCGCCCTCGAGCAGGAACGCCGAGAAAAGCTCAAGGCCGAAGAGGAAGAGGGCGTGGAGGAGGAGATTGTAAGCTCTGGCGCTAGCGCCGCTGCCCCCGCGCCGGTGACGGTCGCAGATGATGCAGAGGAAGTTGCGCGTAGAAAGAGGGCAGATGATGTCCTCCGCATCAGAGCCAAGGCTCTCATGCGGAGAGCGAGAGCGCGGAGCGAGGAGGGCGGGTGGCAGAACCTCGCGGGCGCGGAGGAGGATTATAAAGCGCTGGCCAAGATGGGGAACCTCGCGGCCGCGGATCGCAAGATTGTGCAGACGCAGTTGAGGGTGCTGCCGCCCAGGACGAAGGCTGCGCAGGAGGCGGAGACGGCGGAGATGTGGGGGAAGCTTAAGGATGTGAGTTCTGAACACGCCACTGGGAGTGTATGTTTTGAGTGTGTGTGTGTGATGGCTAACGTGCGAGTATAGCTGGGCAATGGCATTCTGAAGCCGTTTGGACTGAGTACGGATAACTTCCAGATGGTCAAGGATGAGAAGACGGGAGGATATTCGATGAATTTCAACCAGGGTCAATGAGCCTGGACATAGCCCATCAAATGTGGTCTAAGAAGAAAACAGCATTTTGGTGTAGGCATGGTAGGAGCGATGGCATCATAGCAACATGAAGACGCCGTAAATCTAGCTCATTCAAGCTAGTATACTACTATCGCGTCCAAGGTGCTTCACGGACGATTACTTCTGTAATCACCAAAGGTTTGACTCGCTCATGTCTGCAAGAGTGTCTGTCAAAAGAAATTCATTCATGTGCCCACAGTATAACAGTAAGAACAAGCAGCCAAAGTGGCTCTTGTTGGTATTAATGCATTAATTCACGTTATTGATAGCGGTGTTTTTTCCAAAATCCCTCCACATATCCTTCCCTTGCCCTCTCCGGCTCCTTGGTCTCCCATTTCTTGTCCGCGAAAACCAAATACAAACCCTCAACATTCGATTAGGTGTAGATACTCTCGGTAATCTGGTTCACCTGGAGTCCCTTCTCCGCCATCTCGGCGTCCCGCAAAAAGTCGAGCGGGAACCACACGAGGTGGCCCTTGATCTGGTCAATCTTTTGCCGTGCGTCCGCTGCGGGCATGAACTGGTCGAAAATATGGCCTGCCTTGACGCCCTTGGGCGGCAGGTATCTGTCGTAGTCGTCAAAGGTTTTGACTAAAGGAAAAGATGTTAGCTCTGATTCAATACTGTGAAATGTGAGAGGAAAGAACTTACTGTGGTCATCAGGATCAGCATGGAACAGGTGACGGTACAGATCCGTGTTCCGCGTAGCGTTGCCCGTCCACATCTCCCACAGCTCGTCGTTCATCGGATCCTCGACAAACTTCCACGTGTCGTCGCGGTCCCACGGGTCATTCTCCGCGTGGCCCGGCGGACGCGCGTTGGGATCCTGCGACCCGTCCAGGTCCTGCGCGGGCAGGAGGCCAAGATGCTCGCGCCACAGGTACCGGCGCAGCGACGTCGCGTGCCAACCGGCCTCGTAGGGTTTGCCGTCCATGGTGCTCGGCACGCGCTTCGTGTCCTCCATGACGATGCTGAGCTCGCTGTCGTGATAGCCCAGCTGACTGCGGTCGTTGAGGTTGCTGGAGCCGCAGACGACGATGCGGTCGTCGACGATGAGAAGCTTGGAGTGGATGTAGAGCTCCTCCTGGATCCAGTTGCGGATCTCCGTCTCCGGGTCTTCGTCCTCCCACGGCTCGTCCTCGATGGATCCGGAGTTGGCCATGGCGTGCTGCGCGACCGAGGTCTTGTTGCTGAGCTGGGCGTCGCCGAGACTGGCTTCGAAGCGTTGCTTGGCGTCGATGGCGTTTTGGGCCTCGGTGGTCTTGCCGTCGCCGACTTGTTCGGCCTTGGCGCCCATGTGCTCGTCGCGCTCCTTCTCGGTTGGGTCGTTGATGCCGTGGATACCCGTGCCCATGACCTCTTCGGCTTGCGCGCGCTGCACCTCGGCGTACTTGACACCCGTGTCCTTTTCTCTCTTCTCCACGGCGGATGTGCGGTTGAGACGGTCGTACGACCGCAGGTTGAAGAAGAAGATGTGGTTTCTGGGGTCGATGCCCTCCTTCTTGACCTGCTCGAAGATGGAGTGCTCGCCGCGGCAGATTGACTTGTACTGGTAGTCCATGATGGCACGGGTACCCGTGGCCGCATCATCTCGGAGGTCGCCAGCGAAGCCGGGAATGGCGGGGATGAGGACGATGACACGGAACTTGCGACCCTCCTTGCCAGCCCTCACGACGGCGTCAACAATGGCACGACCGATCCGGTTGTGGATCGGTGCTTGCTGGTCGCCGGTAGCGGTGATGAAGAACTGGTTCTCAATGTAGACAAAGTGCTCTGCTTTGCTGATGATCTCACAGTAGGCGTTCTGGATCGAGTGATCGGTCAGGATACCGCTAGACCAGTCGGCGCTGGATCGCACGATTTGGGCGTGCATGGATCCCTTGTTCTCCAAATTCGACAGGCTTCGCTCGTCCAGAGGGTGGGTGAGGTACTCTCCGACGGGATGCTTGGGCCGTTGGACTCCCACAAGATCCTCATCTTCGGCCAGACGACCGCGCAGCTGGATCCAGTCGAAGCGATCGTCACGCTTGTACTTGTCGCGCTTCACGAAGTTCCAACGCAAGACAAAGTGCTCGGCAATGTCGTAGACGCAGGGCCCGACGACACCCATGGATACGTCGTGCCAGGGCATGCGCCCGTACTCAGCCTTGCTCAACTCGTTCTGCTTCCAGTCCTGGACGTTTTGGAAATCCATGATTCTGTTGTTGTTGAAGTCCTGTCCGGGCCAGACCTCGTTCTGGACGCCCTCGGGATGCGCATCGGCAAGAGGGTGGGTGTGGCTGTCCCAGCGACCGAAGCACAGATCAAGACCTCCGATGAAGGCCATGGCATAGTCAATGACGATGAACTTTTCATGATGAGCCCAGTAAAAGGTCATATCGGCGCCGTTGGAGAGGACATTGTGGTCGGGGTGGCGCATAATCTTGATGTTGCCGTAGCCTGGCGAGCCCTCGGGGCACAGAGCCTGCAGGGCATGCTTTGTGTGGGCAGAATTGCACGTCAAGGCAGCCTCGACTTCGCGATAGACAATAATGTGAATTTGGACACCGGCCTCGGCGCGGCGCTTCAGGACCTGGTCCAACCTCCATTCCTTGTTGTGGTGAGGGGGGCGGCGCAGGAACAGCTCGGGGGACAACCACCAGTCGCAAATGTAGATGGTCTCCTTTGCGGCCTCGAGAGCTTCGGAGACGGCCCAAAAGTAGTCGCGACCGTCGACGTACCACTTGATCAGGTTGCCGTCGCGCTCCGGAAAGAAGGACTTGAAGCGGTGGTCCTCACCGATTTTTGTCCGCTTGTCGTCGGTGGCCTTTTCGTGCTCCTCGTCGTGGCGGTGGTTGGCGTTGAACTGGAGCGCATGTCAGTTTGGCTGGTCGCCCTAGGCAGGTTTCCCACGTGGGATTGAGCTTCATTGGGGAGGAAAGTATGGTCTTACAAGGTTGGCCAGCTTGCCAATCTGGTGCTTCTTGTGCACAAGATGAACTTTGGCGTCATGCAGATGGGTACCCTCGAGCTTATCCTCCAGCTCGCGGAATGGCTTCTTCAGCTTGTCCATGAAGCCGCCGCCGCTCCCGCTTTCTTCCTTCTTGTGGCCATGGTCGCTTGTGGTCATGAGCCCCATGATTACAGTATGTTGCCCTGGGCGTTGAACGAAGGGGTATTCGAATGGAAGATTTGCGCAAGCTCTCAAAGTTGGTATCTCTAGGTCATGAAGTCGTGGGGAACGAAGCGGGAAGTTGAAGTTGAAGTTAATGGGTGTGGCTGGTGTGGAGGGGTATCATAGGATGCGCGGGGTACACTGAATGGCGGGGTGAATAAGTTGAAGCATTCCAGCCCAAGTATGCAGCACTCGGATGGGGAAAAGGTCAGTGGAAGTGTTTAAGCTTCGTGTAGCTTGGACTTGTAGGTGTGGGAATAGGTTCAGGAGGAGGGAGAAGAGAGGACGAGACGGAGGAAGAGAAGGAGGATGACAATGGAGGGACGGCGCGTGGGATGGGGAAAGTAGTAAAGCTTGGAGGGAAAGCTTGAAATTAGAAACCCTGGGCTATGTCATTCCCGTCACTCGTGCGCCGGCGGGAGAACTAATCAAGCAGGTTAATTGGGGGCGAGGATCGAGAGTAGTTCGGCCGGAAGCAGGATCCAAGGCCAAGGAAAACGAACGGAGAATGGAACTCTCACTCGCGCACTTTGGAAGAAAAGTGTGGGCGCAACACCGGGACGGGGGGGGAACGACACACACGACGATTGTTGGTGGTGAGACATCCTCAGACTAAGACAGGTACTTTGGTATACTGCAGGATTTGTATGCAGAACCAAGTACATCCCACCCACCTCGGTATCGGCCCTGCGCAAACAGGAACGCAGTCATACCTTACGGAGTACTGCAGCCACGGATAATTACAGTACAGTCGCACTCGATTTCAAGGCGGGGCAAATGTGACGATCCGCTGGGTCGAACGACTCGAGTCTTGGACGACTACTATCCACGCCTCGCAGCTTGTGCCTGTGATGATCCGGATGCAAGAATACAGCCCCTGTCCGCCCGTCAGGGACACCATCGAATCCAGCCAAGCTCCCACCCTCCATCTGCCAGCCGCTGAGAGAAAACGATCCCGAGGCAGTATGTCTTGGGGCCAGCAGTCCAGTACTATGTAAATCCAGCATGCAATGCCACGCGTCTTGCGCCTCCTCTTTCAGCCGTTGGGACCGCAGCTCAGAAGGCTGGGAAGCGTCCGCAGCTGAACTCAATTTGAGAGGCTCCATTGCTCAGCTTAGCAAGGGCTCGCGTGCCCCTGGGTGATCGGGCCATATCACAGTCAAGAGACTCGAGACAGATATCTAAAACACCGACCTCGCTCTCTTCTCTGACAATATCAGTAGAATTGGAATCATTCTGGTAAGCTGAAAGCTGCAGAAACAAAAACGTAAAAGAACGCCTGCCCCGCGCTCGGTGCGTCGGTCACAGGGAAGGTCCCGTCCGTTTTGGCGGTTTGAATTGCTCAATGGAACGCCGTCATTGGTTTCTTGTCTGATGAGTGGGGTCTGCTACTCTATTTTCGTCTTGACGTCATGTCCAGCACGTCAGCTGCGGTACGTATCTCGCTGATAAGATTGATCTGGCGGATCTTATCGATAAGTCCCAGCTGCCCATCCCGTCGAAAGCCGCATCTTCTGCCCTGTTGTAAACTGCGACATGCAGATGTTGCAAACTTGCAGCTCCTTTAAAATGTCGAGTCCTGGTTGCACGACAGCCCGGTACGATGCATAGGGCGAAATAGAGCATGGCACATGTGCCGAACTCCGGCTTGTCCTTGTCATGGCGCCATTGCGAGCCCGTCGCCGCCGCCCGTCGCAAGTTTGCACTGGTCTGGACTGGTACCGAGTGGAAGGGTGGAAACCTGAATTTTGGCGTTTCTGCATCTTTGGCGGACGGTAGCCGTGACGTCACGACATCGGCAGATCGTACTGCCATTGACCTCCGGGAATACCTGCCCATTCATCGTATTGCTAGGCAGACGGAGAGGTCTAGAGTCAATTGAGCTTTTCTGAGGATCTGGTGTCGTGAATTTTGACTTTTGGGTTGGGGTTGGCGTCGCTTTAAATTGCTAGGTAAAGTGCTACGCATCACTGCTTCAAGTGAGCCCATGAGGCATCCTCTACTGAGACCACTCTGTTCAGCATGAACGAAGCATGAGTGTCATTTTGCTCGGCGATTAAGATGCCTGGGCCGATAACCAAGCCGTTAAATCGTTGAATTGCCGAGACTCATGCTCCTAACGCCACTACGAAACCACCGCACTTCATCGCAAGCACCGCCTCGTTGATGTAGTTGTTCATTCCCAGAAATTCCATCAAAGGCACGCTCACTTAGGATTCCTGAGGCTTGGCATCAGATCTGCTAGATCCGATCGTGTACATCATTCCTCAATCTACATTAGGACACCTAGGTCCTGTCTTCCCACGTGTATCTATCCCGCGCTACCGCTGAAATGCGCCCTCGTTGTCTCGTTCCAATGACCAAAGTAAGACAACCGTCAATCATTCCCACTTCTCAGCCTTCCCATCCGTCAGTGAAACACCAGCGCCCGAATATCGATACTCTGCCGACACTCCATCTCATCCATCTCCGGATCCTGGAACGCACAATGCGCTGCCCTCCGAACAACCGACGTATCCGAATCAAAACACTTGATCAACAACGCCTCATCCGGCCTCTGCCCGTTCAAAAAGTGCCACCGGTGCGCCGGATTCGGCTTAATCGTCCACGTCTCGGCCCGGTGACGGGGGTAAATAATCGCCCCCGGAACGAGATCCTCCTCCGCGACCGTAGTCCCGTCCGCGACGGCCAGCGGGTCCCGCCGCACCGTCGCGATGGGCCGCCAGATGTTGATGATTTGGAACCGCCGCTTCTCCTTGTCGAGGAGTCTGTTGGCCTCGTCCGCGCCGAGGTGGTGCCTCGCCATCATGACGGCGCCGTCGTAGGACTGGTCCACGTGCGCTTTGTGCAGGGGGCCGCGGTGCTCCGTGTTGCGTTCGCCTAGGCTGTGCCAGTTGGCCGGTCCGCGGCGGATCTGGTGGTTGAAGATGACGACCCGGCTTGCTCCCGTGCTGTTGGTGGTGGTTTGAACCCTGGTGAGCATGGGCCCTCAATTGTGAATGTTGGCCCCCACTGGCGTATATAATAAACCTTACACCGCCCAAAAGCTGCCCACTTTGCGGCCGGCTTGATAAATGAAAGCATGCAAGACTTACATTTTCTTATACAACTTCTCCATCTCGGGGTAGTAGACGCCCTTGACCCGTTCCTCGTCTGTGAAGTCCGTCTCGACGCTGGTATGGCGGACGTACTGGAAGCCGTGGGTGTCGAGGGTGTACTTGTCCTCGTCGCCTCTGATGTCGGTAACGGTGACGGTGCGAGGTGTCATTTTCCTCTCATTTGTGACTTTTTGACTGGAGTTGAACAAAAGGCATGAGTATGTTGAGCCACTGACACGGTACTCAAGAAATGTGAACTCTTGAGGACATGGGTACGAAAAGCGGCCTTACCCCCCTACAACGATTGGGGTGGGAGGGGTTCCATCTCCAGGGTCGTCATAGTAGTTTATGGTGGTGACGACTGCACGTCTCTCCGATCTCTCGGCTTCTGTGGACTTGATCTGTGCCGTGTCCGGCAGAGGCTGGTGATGTGCTGTTCCCACGGCCATGGTTGTGTCTCTGGTTCTATGATATCGGACCACTTGGGCGTCGAACCCAAGATGGTGTAGTGAGTTTGGAGATTCGGTTCGTCCCGCTCTGTATTGTCTGTAATGTACTAGGATATGTGCAGATATGTACGAAGATAACTTGGACGACAAGGTGTGAGCAACTAGCAATGGCAAAACCAAGGCACTGAAGGCAAGATACAATATCAGATCAAACCAAAATAAATGCAAGGGAGCATCTCAAGATCAGAAACACAGTGGTCCCTCATCTGCGAACTGGAGGCTTGCGAGGGGAGTCCCTGGCAGCCGGCGGCACGGCAGAGGGAAGAGGGCCGACTGGACGGAGCTCCGCCTTCTCCTTTTTCCGCGACCCCGCGATGGACGGTGCCCAATGCGTCCATGCACTGTCATTTACGCACGTGATTGGGGTTAAACCGGAATGAGGGGTAATCATTATCCGCACTGTACCAACGTATCAGGAACGAGCAGCCAGTCAAGTGGATCCTATAACCCCATTGCGACAGTTTGGGTTTAGCGCGCTGGATCTCCAATGGGCGGTCCAGGTCCCAGGTGGTGGGGTTTCCAGGGAGAGGTCTCCGCCATGGCCCATGAGAAGCTCCTGCTGGCTGCTGCTGCGGTGCTGCTATTGCTGTCCGCGTTGCTGCGTATGCGTGGCTTCCCGGGGGGCCATTTGCTTGACCGCCCCTCGATTCCCGTCCAGTCCCTTTTTTGGGTTTCGCTTCTCGTCTGAACAGCTCCTGGAACATCTGCTCTTTACCTAACTACGTCTCCTCCCTTTCTTCTACGCTTCTGCTCTCCTATTCTTCTTTCTCTCTTATCAAATTCATCTTTCAAACACATCAAACTACCCCCCTAAAATCAGACACAATGGCCGCTCAGATCCCCCCCGGAGGAACCTACCTCGACACCTTCAAGAAGTCCTTTGTCGATGTCAAGCCCGACGCCGAAAAGGAGAATGCCATCCCTACCTCCGACTTCCTCGATGCCTCCGAGTCTCTGACCACCATCTTCGGTACGTTCTCCCTGCACGGCTGCTCTCTCTCAATACCAGAGGAGACTCCGGGCCTTGACGGTTTCATGTCTCTAACGAATATCCCCTCTTCTAGATGCCCTTGGAGGCGTTGCTTTCGGTCCCGTCAAGAGCGACATGGGCGGCAACATCAAGGTACGACTTGACCCCTGTCGATACCCCCGACACTCTTTACCACATGTTCCGAATCGTCCCTTGTCACGAAGCTCGGATGCCACCATACCGCTCCTACAACTACTACATCCAAAAGACGTCAACGAACAACGACTGACTTGTTCTCCTTGTACAGAAAATCCGTGAGCGCCAGCTGGCTGCTCCCGGCGAGTCTGCCACCCTTCAGGAGCTCGTCAAGGCCGAGCTGGCCACCAAGAAGCACGTTGCCACCGAGGGTCTCCTCTGGCTGGTCCGGTAAGTCTGCTCCTGAGCTCCCTTCACACCGACAACACGGCGGCCGAAACTGACAATGCCAATCTCCCAGTGGCCTCGAGTTCACCTGCATCGCCCTGAGCCAGAACGTCGCCAAGGAGTCCGAGGAGCTCTCCGAGTCCTTCCGCAACGCCTACGCCACCACCCTCAAGCCCCACCACAGCTTCCTCGTCAAGCCCATCTTCAGCGCCGCCATGAGCGCCTGCCCCTACCGCAAGGACTTCTACGCCAAGCTCGGCTCCGACCAGGACAAGGTCGCTGCTGAGCTCCGCGTCTACCTCGCCTCCCTTGAGAAGGTTGTCGGCATCCTCAAGGGCTTCCTCGCCAGCAAGGACGCCAAGTGGTAAGCGCAAACAATGCTCTTGCGCGCGCTGACCGAGAAGAATCAAAGGCCCCCTAAGAAAGCGGGGACCAAAAAGGAGAGAAATAAACAACGAACAATGACGATATGATGGAAAGAACAACATGTCCGTGTCAGTGTCCGCTGCGATGCTAGTACATCGTCAGCCACGAGCCAGTTTACGCAGCCTAGAAATGAATCACAACCTCGAAGCTTGAACCAATTACCTTTGTTTGAGCTTTATGCAATTCAACAATGACGAGCTCAAACAATTGCCTTTGATACTTTTTAACTCTCCTGGAGTCACAGTACAGCATGTCGAGGGTCGTGAAACGAACTTTGTATTTAACGGGGCTTGTCAGCACACTCCTGAACATCTACTTCGCAAAACAGATACATAACAGATAACATTCACACAGCGACAACACTCAGATCATATTCATTATCACATCCGATTTTCTTGAACAGAAGCAGAATTCAGTTCTTCAAAGATACTGCAACATGTCTTTTCCAGACCCAGTCGTCGAGCTCGAGCAAAGCAAGTTCCGGATTCAGTTGCCGGCAGAACTGTACCTTGAGATAGTCCAATGGCTCGGCGAGTTTCAGACCGAGATTAAGAGGCAAGAGTATGTGTTACCGAGATACGGCTTACCCAAAGAGAACGACAACGATGTCAAGAATGACATTGTCAGAGACTTCAGGGATGTAGGATTCCTAAGCACCATTATATCGGCGGCCAAGGAAATGCATCCCACAATGGCCATGCTCAACGCAGGCATGGTCAACAAATACTACCACAAAGCCATCAACGACATTGCTCTCCGGTGGGACGCCCGGAGCGAAAACCCCAGAGCCGTCTACCACGCTGCAGTGCACAACAACGTTGATCTCCTCCGCCAGGCCCTTGAAAAGCCCGGTGCTAAACCGGACTACGTCCCACGGGGCCCACTGCCGTCTTTATGGACGCCACTGATGGTGGCTGCGTCTAAAGGCTATGCTCAAGTCGTGGACCTGCTTCTGCACAAGGGGGCCAATCCAGCACTAAGCTTTGCCGACCGTCATCCCCCATGGTGGAAACCGCGTCCATTTTCTGGATGCCCAGAGTCAGGTATGGGCCTGTATGAGTTTGAAAGAGACCTTTCTCGGCAGCCCTCGCCCCTCCATGCCGCCATGTTGGCTCCCAAGAACGCGTTGGTCATTTCCAAAACCATACTCGGGTCTCTCCCACCACGCTTCTTGACCAAGATTTCCGAACCGCATGGACTCTTCCTTGCTACTGCTGTTGCTCAAGATCACGTCGACTTGGTGGATATGCTAATCAATCGAGGCGCAGATTTTGATCACGGAGGCGTAACTAGCTTCCGTATGAATACTCCGGTACTTCATCATGCCATCTCCGGCGATATGGTTCGCAAGCTGACCCTGGCAGGTGCGCCGCTACATACACCTGTCGAGTTCGGCCTCAATGCTTTCCATGCCGTCTGTCTCCGTCAAGCAGATTGCTCTTCTGCAATAAGAGAGCTCGTTCGACAGGGCGTAAAGCTTGAAGAGACCACGACTAGCATAGACCTACGACCACCTCTGATCCCTGAACGGGGACCTCGCCGGAAGATCCCTCAGACAGCTCTCAATCTCGCATGTAGGCAGCTCAACGTCGCTCACATCCGAACGCTGCTCGAATTAGGCGCTCATCCGCTTGGGGCATGTCTTGAGGAGAGCCCTAGGAAGAAGATGAAGGGCAGTGAGTTCGTGAAGGATAGCGAGCTCTTCAAGGTGACTCCCCTTCACGATCTACTTCTCCCCGATTACTTTGCCCTGCAAGCACACCAAAAGAGCAATGAGGAAATCGCATGCGCCATGAAAGCGGCTTTCAATCTGATGATAAGCCACCCTTTGGCTGCCGAAGCAGTATCGTCTTACGGAAACTTTGCCCTTGGGTGGCCAAAGAGCAATCTCATGGCCAGGATTTTAAGATCATTTTGGATGAGGGGCCGCATCGATTACACAAGAGACTTTGGTAGGTACACCCCGCTCCAGCTTTTCTTCATTCATCCGTTCTCGGACGACCCCGAGATTCCACAGGCCATGTTCGACTTGGTACAAGATGGTAGGGATCAGATCAACACCATCATAAAGCCGCTTTACATCACGCCGCTCCTGGCTCTCCTAGGCCACCGCTTCGACCATTCTCTCGGCGACGCAAACTTTTACCGACCAAAACTGCTCAAGTGGCTCCTGGAACACGGCGCCGACCCGAACTTGTGCGACAGAGAAGGCTTCTCGCCCCTCCATTATGCAGTGTTCTGGCTCGATGTTTCGGCCGTCGAGCTTCTCCTCTTATACGGCGCCCGAGTCAAGCGTGAGGATGAACTCCAGGTCATGGACGTACTGTTCGGTGGCGTCTTCACCAGAGAGCATGAAAAAGAAGCGAAAAAAGATCGCCCCTCACGGAAGAGCGAGTGGACGCAAATGGTGAAGCAAATCCGCACACACGCGTGGTCGATGCACTGTGTCGACAGCAACATTGAGCGATGGCAGCCCGGCACGCCGCTGCCCGCATGTACGCTCTTCAAATTCGAGGTTAAGCTTATATTTGAAATGTACGATGAGGTGTTCTTGCCTTCAGAGCTCGTGACGCGGTGGGGAGGGCTGCGTGAGGCTCTGAAGGGGGATGCCGACGAGCGTAGGAAGCGAATCTTTGCGGCGCTGCTGCCAACGCCAAACGTGCTACCCTTTTTTAAGCCCAAGGGGGTTATGAAAGGTGATGGTGAGTTGGACCCTGGCGAGGATGGGTCCGGTCCTGACACGATTCGGTACAGTGTTTTGGATTGGGCCACGGCGACGGCCCAGGATGACTGGTTCTTGGACGAGATTAAGCGGCTTGGAGGGGAGACTGGAGATATACGGCCCAATACTTGGCTGGAGACATACAGTTATTATCCGTAGAAGTCTTTTCCTTATTTTCAGGAATGGAAGGCTGTAAACAGACGAGATTTTTAGAAGGAAAAAACATTTTTCCAAATTTCTCACGTCAGAAGTGTGAAGTGATGTAATGCATGTAGTCTAGTGAGCACATGTAGGTGGCCATAGATATATCCAACGATCAGTTCAGGCCCGATATCTGATGATTTCCTCTTCTTCGTCTAGATCGGGGTTCCGTATTGCGTCAAGATGCCCGACCCGAGATGCAGGAGCAATCTTGGAGGGGCTTGAGATGATTTCGTCAACACGTCGATGGGAATCCTGAGCCATCATGTGGGGAATACTCTGTGCTGTTTTTTTCGCAAAGAGAAAGGATAATGTAAATTCGATGACCACTGGACTATATTAGTAGTCATGTCCACTGTGTTAGCCCCCCAAGATACATTAATGTGTTAGAAATCCTCAATATTGCATCCATCATCGGAGACGAGTAGATGGTGGCCGTGGCGACTGCTTGATGTTCTCTGGAGTCGGCAAGAAGACGGGCAAGGCATGGGAGAGGTCACGTTGTTGAAAGACGTGTTGCTTGTCTCGTCGGAGTTGAGAAACGTTTAGTCTGTTTGTTGTGAGGAGAGCATATGGATTAAACAAAATTTATCACTGAACAGCAGAACGGTCAAACTGGAGATTCATAGGATCCGGTTTCTCGTGGTTGGTGTCTTGAATATTCAGGGAGTCTAAAAAGAGTGACTGCAAACTTGAGCAAGAAAAATCACGGCCAGCTTGGTGATAAAAAAATCAAGACCAACCGCCAACCTGTATAGTTCTACAGATGGACGCTGGAGCTTTGATCTCATCAGCGAAGCCGACGGCAATACATGTATCCATCACTGTGGATAAGTCACTCTTGATGTCGCTCGACGCTTTTCCACCGGAACCGACAGGGGTCATGGTCCGATGGGATGTCAGAGATTCTAGACCGCCCATCGAGGAAGTCATCTGAGAAAGTGTCGATCTGCGACGGGGTCCCCCCTCTCAGGGCTGACTCGGGCTCTCGCGAGATTCACAGAGGGGCTCCCGCCGGGTTCTTTTGAGAAAGGAAGTAATCCTCTTCATTTCGTGATGGTCTTTTGATACCTTTGTCTAGACTTTTGGTGAGATCTGTTTGTCTGATCCGAGTCAGTAATCATCGCCCGGTGCAAGGGGCAATGAGGGGATACGCAATATCTTGTTAAGCCAGGAGCCAACGCCTGGGCTGGAGAAGAGAAGGATGGACACGTTCATTTACCTCCATTCTTTCAACAATCCGAGGCATATAGTGAAGCTAATACGTATGGCTTTCTTGGGAATCACGACTGATTTAACCGGACGGCTGCGTGATGTGTGCACAGGGAAGATCCAGCACAGAAAGTCGACTGAAGGAGCCATTGACCTTGGATCTCAAACATCTCGGACTCCTAGCTCGAAAGCAGAACAATGCAGAAGATTGCAAAACATCTATGTTCTAAAGAAATGACAATGTCTAGTAGAGATCGAGGCAATGTCATTGCTTGAGAAGTCGACTGACGTCGGGTCTCTCCTGGGACCCCGCCCAACAGGCTGCCCGCGCGAGTGCGAGTATCCGTATTGCTGATTAACAAGGAGGGCCTATGTTGGTTACGCAGTAGCCCGCGATCGAGCGGAAGATGAAAGCCACAGGGGGAGAAGCTTCGATCAGTCAGGCTCGGACATCGCCCGCGCATGCTATAAGAGTGTGTCCGTAGCTTGTCTCCGGAGTAATCCCATGACAAAGTAGTGGCAAATTATAGGACTGATGTTTAGGCAAAGGGTTGAACATGGATGGCATTGGTGGAACTTACCTAACGGGTGTTATCCAGCTTCGCGGACGCCCGAATCCTGATCCCCTAAGCTCAAAGGACCTGGAGCGGGTTTGACCATCTATATGAAGTTCCGGGGCAGTAGCGAGAGTGAAGGCGGTTGCGGGTTGCCGCCAGGTCAGACTATTAGAGATTATACGCTCAAAAAAAAAACAAAAAAAAAACGGCAATCTGCGGGAATAGCGGCCTCGTGACTCGTAGCGAGTTTCCTCGAGATAGAATTTTAGGCAATCTTGAGATTGTTTCTATATCGCATCGGCCTGCAAGAACTTTGCGAGTACCTAGAAAGCAAACGTGCGTTGGGAGGGGGGGAAAAGGTTAATATGTTTTCTAAGATTGCGCATTTTGGGGATGTGGGAGTGCGTCGTGAGATTACCCGCTGTTTCTTTGCTCATTGTGCCCCGGGCCGGAGGGGTATCCGCTCATCGGCATGAAATGCCGGACAGAGTTCTTGGGGAATTTGCTCGGAGTTGATTACGGATATACAGAAACCAGAATTGTGGTTGTGTCCTAGCTGTCCTAGCTGTCTATCACCTAAGCACTCGAACTGAGTTGAGACAAAAGACTACCTAGATCTAGCTTCCTTTGATGCGTCCGTGTGCAAATCACCAATGACGGAGGGGAAAAGTCTAATTATCGGTAGGTATAACCAAGATCCAGACGAATATGATCGACTGAGCGGAATACTACATCGAATAAAAGGTAGCAAGCAGCATGGCGATCCAAACGAGAGCCTACGAATCACGGTTCCGGGTTTTGTCGGTATTTTCGTATGGGTACACTTTAGTTTGAGAAAAGAAGCGCGGGAGAGGCGCGGCGGCGGCGCCCAGCCAAGCCCACACACTGGATCCCCAAGGCGTTACAACTTTGTTGGCTGGTGGAGTTGGGAGTGGGAGCCGGGGGTGCTTGGCAGGAGAATTTCGAAATGATTTTGGGATTAGCGTCAGGGGCGGGATGCTCGTGTTGACAAGGGTCCTAGGCGAGAATCCTCTTTGGAGACCGACACTGACTGACTGGCCTTGTCGTGGGCCGTGACCCGTTATCCTTGAAGGAGAAGGACTGTGGCAGGAGGAGGAGGAAGTCTAGAATTTCGGGGAATTTCAATGAGCTGACTGTATCATTTGAGGGATTTGCAGCAGTTTGGGACGGGATGCTCGATGCTAGCTAGGCGCAGGGCGAGGCGGCTATCTGCATGGTGGTCCATGGAATCACAGAGTATGGGTCGGGAAGTTTTTGGCGGTTGGCATGAGGCGAGGTGATGTCAATAACCTGGGGTCCTGTCAGAGAAGCGTTGGTGATATATGAAGACAAAACAAGAAAAGAAACCACCAGTCTGACAGTTCATGTATAATCACTCAGTAACTATCGAGACGGAACCGCTCTTCTTGAAGTTCATCTACAGATGCAGTTTGGTCGGCTTCAAAAGATGGTTGAAAACGATCGTGGATGAGATTCAAATTTGTGGATGGCTTCATAGTTCGCTAGAGAGAGGCTTGTTTCTCATCTCATATTTACCTTACTCGGGGAACGAAATGATGGTGTGTGATGAGATTCATGTGGATGACAAAGAATTGGGAATCGAATCAAGTTGAGATGAATACGAAAAAGACGCGAAGAACAAAAAAGTTGGGGAAAAAAAAAACTGTAATCATCATCCCAACTCGCATAGCAACACTCATGAACCGCCAATCTAGTTGCGACTCGGTAAACACTGAAGCGTCAAGGCAACCCCAGTCAACGCTGACAGGTGTGACAAGGGATAGACAGGACGTTCACACAGCGTCTGCAAGCGAGTGGAAAGAGAAACCGAGAAGAGAACAGACGGCAGCCGGGCAGACCAAAGCCTAGGCCCCAACGTTGAACCCATACGCGCTAGACTGATTAGGGGGCTCAGCAGCCAACAAGATGAATTTAATGATTTAATCAAGAAGCTGGAAAATGAGCTGATGGCGGATGGATCATGGGTTGACAGAGCTTGTCTCTACGGCTGGGCCATTTAGTTGCGATGGCTGTGAGTCTGCAGCTGCGGAAGACTGGAAGTCAAGTGCCCTGTTCCCCGGATTTTCGGAATGTTCCCAAGCCTTGAAGCACTATCTCCTTTGTAAATCCGTGGAAGAGCTGACAGACGAAAACAAAAAAAGGCGGAAAGAGAAAGACAGTGACCGAGAAGAGTGGGATGTCGAGACCAGGTTCTTGAAACCAAGCGATCTACAGACGGTGGCTCATTGGTGGAATGCGCCACGATGACCCTGGACCATCCACTTGTTTGACATGAATTAAGGAGTGGGCGGGAGGCCGAGGCGCTGAGGGTGGTGCATTTTTGCCTTGGAGTCTTCCCTCAACAGTCACCTTTCTCTCTCCCTTCCCGCGTACGGTACGGAGTAATACGTCTCTGACCGTACGCTTGGTAAGAGACCAATGGGCACTAGCAGGCCTGTTTCTGTTCTTTGGTGCCCCGTACTTCCGTAGTGATGGTCTAGTCTCTTTGTAGTTTCGCTGGACGGAATCACGGATACTATGCCTCGTGCAAGGCCTGGTCCATGAGCCGAGAGGCCCGTCGTCTGAAGTTGAGAAATAAGATCGGGTGTTAAAGGCAGGGCACGCAGCTACCCGCGAATCCGAGCTTCTGCATGACAATCCCTTGCGGGAATCTATCCATTGCGCGGGATCATGAGTGTACGCCGTACGGGTAGTGTGTAAAATCAGAGCTTACCAAGACGAACCTCTCTAGGGAAACGCTGTCGGCTATTGGGGGTAAACCTGGTAAAGACGGGAGGAAACGAGACGACGGCCGGCTCTGAAAGAAACAACGGAAGTTTAATACAGAGTACTTTACGTAGTAGCAAATGGCAGCATGGAAGTCGGATACCGTCATCTCCCACCCAAAGCATCTTCAATGGTTCCTACACTCACAGTGTAATCGACGGTTCTTTGCCCAGGATCCCGGAAACTCTTAGCGCTTGGTCTGTCCACCGCCACTCCGTCTGGGTCTTCTGTTCTTCTCGGTTGGCGTTCCATGGCGTTCCCATCCAGAGTGAAAGTCTTACACTAGCCCACTGGCCACTCCATGTAGCCAAAGCCACCCCGGGCCCCGGGATGGACGGGGTGGGGAACAGTCGAAATTGCATCCTCCGCCGCGTTTGCTGTGGTGAAACGGCCAGGGAGATTTGACCAGCCCAGGATCGTGTGCAATCGACTTACACGCACATACGCCCATCCAGATTACAGAGAGGGGCTACTCCGTACGTACAGAGTAAGGAACCACATACTCTATTGGGTCCTCGTCTAGCAATCTAGCCCTGTCGCCCTCGACTCCTCTCTGTCTGTCTACGACTGACACTGACACCGCGACGGCGGTGCTCTCCCGAACTCTCCAGAGACTAGAGTCCACACACCCCCTTACCTGATGCTGGTCTATGCTGGCCATGTTGGTGGTAATGGTGGTGCGGGTTCCCAATATGGGCAATATGGGGATCTTGTTGAACGGCTCCATTCGCGCCATTGTCTTCTTTAAATGGAGGCAAACACCGCACCTCCCAGCTAGACACCAAGGCTTCCTCTCTTCTCTTCTTCTTGCGACCAAGGGATTGTTGACCATCTCCTTGCCCCAACCGACATTCTTTTTTCCAGACATTCGTTCATTCACTCATTCAAACAAAGGCCCTAGTCCTTTTCACAAAGCTACCAAACGAAACATACACGATCATTCATTTACTGAACTTTGAAAGTTCCTGAACTGCTATATACAAACAGCAAACATGCGTTTCTTCTCCGTCCTCGGCTTCGCGGCCGCGGCCGTTGCCCAGCTGACGTCGTCTTCCCTCGAGAAGCACGTCGATACCGCCACCATCAAGTCCTTCAACCCCATCAAGGAGGCTTACTGGACCGGTCTCCCTCACCACCGCCGCACCCCCTTCGCCGTCTCCCCCGACGGAAAGTCGGCCTGGCTCGCGTACCTCGACTCCTCCGAGACGGGCGTCCACGTCCAGCAGATCGACCCCACCACCTTCGCCGCCACCGGTGACCCCGTCACCGTCTCTGGTGGTAAGGAGGCCGCCGGTCTCGTCGCCCACAACGATGGTTTCGCTCTCATGACCAACGAGGTCCTCTCCGGCTCCGGCACCGACGTCGCCATCGCTGTTCTCTACCGCTACACCACCGGCAAGACCGAGCCCACCTTCAAGACCTGGCTCGGCGGCCCCAACGTCGACGGCAGCCAGGCCATGGCCTCCCCCGACGTCAACGGTGACCTCGTCTTCTCCGAGAAGGCCGGCTACTACGCTGCTTACATTGTCGTCACCGCCTACCAGGGCGATGCCACCGGTCACTTCGGTGACGCCATCCGCTACGTTGACACCGCCGGCAAGCTCACCTCCATTGCCGGCGCCTCCTCCAGCTGGGGCTGCTCCCACAACACCGGTATCGCCTTCGAGGCCGCTGATGCCGCTCCCTTCGCCTCCATCTGCGCTGAGGACCAGGGCGCCATCTGGCTCAACACCAAGTCCCAGGGCATGACCAACGACAACGTCAAGATCTCCAACGAGCACGTCATCAACGGCGGTGCCAACGAGGCCATGGGCGGCATGTCCGGATCCTACTCCAACCTCGCCCGCTTCATCGGTGCCGACTCGTACATCTTCTCCTGGGTCTCCCGCGGCGCCATGGACCTGACCGAGAACTCCTGGATGGGCTCCGGCTACACCACCTCCAAGAACCGCACCAACAACCGCAACGTCGCCATCGCCCTCTTCTCCGACAAGAACACCCTCGTCGGCTCCCAGGCCACCTCCGTTGCCGGCACCGCCGACGGCGACTCCCAGATCAACTGGATGACCTCGGGCTCCAACGACTGCTCCAACGCCCACGCCGCCACCTTCGACTCCTCCAAGGCCCTCGTCACCTGGGAAGAGATCTCCTCCCCCACCTGCGCCTTCGACGCCATGGGCTGCCAGGGTACCTTCGCCGGCACCAAGTTCCAGATGGTCGGCAGCGACGGCAAGAAGATTGGTGAGGTCCTTAGCTCCGACGACACCTACGTCGCCGGCGACATGGTCACCATGTCCGACGGCCGCATCTGCTGGCCCTACGTCTCCATGACCTGGAAGCTCGACGGCCCCGTCACCGGCTCCCCCGTCACCAAGATGTCCTTCGCCTGCATGACTGGTGGCGCCGGCTCCGGCACCGCTTCCTCCGCTGCCCCCGCTTCCTCTGCTGCCCCCGCCACTAGCGCCGCCGCCGTCGCTTCTTCCTCCGCTCCCGTCGCCGCCGCTCCCTCCACCACCGAGGCTGTTGACGCCGTCGCCACCAGCGCCGTGAACTCCGCTGACCCTACCTTCGCCTCCGGCACCGCCCCCGAGCCCATCTTCGAGACCATCTCCGGCCCGGCCTACACCCCCTCTGCCTCCGCTTCCGCCCCGGCCGCTGTTCCCACCTCTTCCGAGGCCGCCTCCGTCCCCGCTGAGGCTCCCGCCTCGTCTGCCCCGGCCGCCTCCGCCTCCGCCCCCTCCGGCGCCCCCATTCCCATCTTCGAGACTCTGTCCCAGGCCCCTGTTTCCTCTGCCGCTCCCGTTCCCGGCACCACCGTCTCCGAGGCCAAGCCCGAGCTGACCGCCACCCCCTCCGGCGCTGCCTCCAAGACCAAGAAGACTCGCACCCGCACCAAGACCCGTGGCCCCAAGCCCACTGGTGCCCCTGCCCAGAGCGGCAAGTGCAGCACCCGCACCACCATCAAGACCGTCTACGTCACCGCATAAATGAGTAGATGATCTGGTGCAAACCTACCTTGTGGGGATGATGATAAGGGGTTGAGTTGAGGGAAGAGTGTAAGAGAGAAGGAGTTAGGAGTAGCAGCATTGAGCACATCTCTCTTCAACAGGTGAAGAGAATGTGGCTTGATGAGTTTTCATGTACATACTATGTACGACTTGTACACAAATTTCCCGCCTCGCATCTTCTGTTCCCTTGCTCATCCGCTTGATTGAAAGGGAATACGAAGAGCGAGTCAAGGCCACTGGCCGGTTTTGAGCAAAATGGAACAAACACTCAGTTCATCATCGGCAGTATTCCGGCACGCCTCCCAATTTGCTTTCCACGTTTGTGTGCCATGTCCTTTATTTTGCGGGCCTCTTAGTCCCAAGTGAGCAGTTGACTAAGTCAATTATAGACGTGACCGAAACCGATACGATGAGATGCGAGGAATTCGGAATCCGGCAGGTGAGTGTTGTGGAAAAGCCATGTGATGAACATGGAAGATGAGTCGTGTGCAGTTCTGAGAAACGATGGGAGGAAGAAGAGGGAAATGAGAACCAAAAAGTCAGCGACGACCTCGCTGAGATCAAAGCGGCACCTTAACACTGATGCTAACGGCCAGTTCCGAACCAATAGACCCGCCGATGGTCTTCAGAAGCAAACTTACTATGGTCCAGAACCAACCAGAGTTAACATCTTCTCTTTGTCAGCAGCCAGATGGACACCAAAAGACCAGGGGTTTTCCTCTCAGAAATCATTTTCCAACCAACGGATACCAACGGTCGACTTGTCTCAGTTGAAGCTAGTCTTGGTTTTCTCCCTCCCAAGGATCGAAAGAAATAAGAGGCGGCCTAAACACCCACGAATGGGCAGACCAGCGGAGCCACATGGCGATGATGGCACAGGATGAACCCTGTCGCATATCCTGCTAGCTTCAGGGGCGACCATCTGTCAGACTGTAAGGTACCGCGCTGCGGACGAATCGACGATAACGGACCGCCATTGGGGGCCGCTTCCATGCCTCAAAAGAGCAAGAGGAGTTAAAGCTGACAGTCATGACAGGGTAGCAGCAAGCCAATAACAATCAACATGTGGACTTTTACGTCCTAATTGGGCGGTTCTATCCGAGCTAGAGAAGACGGGTACCCCATTGAGCTCTTCTCATCGATAGATGGGAGATCATCAGGGGACCAGTTGAGTTTCGATGATCATCAAGGGACCCAATGACCGCGCATGCACAGCATTTGAGCTTAAACCGCGTTTGTCTCTTTGAGAATGGAATCGAGTCCACAGAAAGGGTTCCCGTCTTCGCCTCTCCCTGGTTGGACCCTGACTCTTGTCCCACCTGATTCCTACCTGACGGCCCATCGTCCGTACACGGGCAAGAACCCATGAGTCCATCACCAACGCGGGATGTATCTGGCCGAAAGCGTGCCTTTTGTGCTGTCATCCCCCCGGGGAAAGACGCGTGGAGCCCGTCAGCGGCATCGTTCCCAAGAGTCCAAGACACGTTGTCCGGCTATCATAGCCGTCCTCGATGAGATGATGAAGAAGGCGGCGAGTTGGGTCCCCCACCTCCGGGCAGTATCCGGCAATATCCAAGACCATGTGGTCGTGGGAATAACCTAATCGAGTGGCAGCTAATCCGTCAACGTTGCATTCCATTCACCTACCAATCCCCTCCGTCTCCTCCATCCCATACTAACAACCCCTGCCACGGAGAGGAGAGCCAGATGACCTCGTAGGCTCGTAGCCCGAATAGGCGGCATCGCGCCATCTTTCGGCCGCGTCTCCTCTCGTCCAGTCACGCGTGAGATGCACTCCCCGATGTTCGAAGATACCTTGCTCGGTTTCCGTCCCGGCAGCTGCGCCATTGCCGACACACCAATCTGATATGGCCTATGGCTAACCCTCCTTGGGTAAGGGGAAGGGGGGAAGCAAGACATGCAGATAGAGACGATGGAGGGAGAGAAGAGAAAAGCGACCACCTTATAAGGCCGAGTGGCCGCCTCTCCCGTCAAGTCTCATGATGTTGAAGCTGTAGGCATCTCCTCGTCGGTGATCTCGCGCTCACCAAGTCACTCTTTGAACATCAGCCAGGCCAGCTTCGTTGCTGTGCGTCCTCTCATTTCCCCAACGACATTCGTTCTGAATACCCAACACTCTTTGGTCCTCCTTGACCCTTTTCCTTGATACCCTCATCATGGTCCGCTCAAGTGTAATCGGCCGTTTCCTGGCCGGGCTGCTCCTTGCTTCCGGTGCAGCCGCCCATACCGAAGGCTGTAGCTGCTCCTCTGATGGCATCCAGCGCGTCACCTACATCGTCGTCGAGATGCCCGATCAGCCTGAACAAGCAGCCTCCTCCTTGTCCTCCTTCACAACACTAACCACCGTCCCGACGCCAACGTCCACGGAGAGGTTCACCGCGCAAGCAGCGCACGTAATCGAGGATATTCCAGCCTACGAACCCATCGCCATCAAGCCCGAAGCGCTCCGTCCAGCCGTAAACACGACACACACCTTTGGCGCCACCCCCGCTCCTGGCATCGACACCAAAGACCCCATCAACATCGTCCCGGCCACAAATGTCTCACTCTACTACGCGGCTACGGACACGGAGGAACAGGGCTCCATCGACATGAAGCTCGCGTTCAAGAACCCCGCCGTGGTCCTCGAGCACGTCAATGCCGTCAGCAACGTCGCGTGCGGAGATGACGAGCTCACCGTCTCCTTTTCCTCCGCCGACACTTTTGCCGAGGCCGTCAAGGACTGGTCCGACTCTGCCGAAGAAGGATTCATCCTCATCACCAACCACATGGGCAACTGCGACGCCGAGTTCGAACGAGGCTTCTTCCTCGCAACGGGCCTGACCTCCAGCGAGGGTGACCTCTCCATCACAGTCGCCGCTTCAAAGGAGGAACTCACCAACATCGCCGGCGAGTGCGAAATGTCCTTCACTTCCTTGCCGGCTGCCACGCTCTCCAAGCGCCTCACTCTCGACCCGTCCGTCTCCCTCTCCTTCGCCGAGGGCCTCGCCGAAAATACGGTCCTCTACAGCGACGGGCAATACGTCAACATCACGGCCGATGAGGCCTGGTTCAGCTCCAAGATCACCTTCTCAGGCTACCTAAAGTACAACTTCTGGGGCTTCAAGCTGCAGGCCCTGTACTTCGACCTCGACACGACCTTTGACTCGGCCGTCGGCGTCTCGGTCGACGTCGCCGCCTCCTACAGCCACGCGCTCAAGTACGCCCCGGACGCGTTGTCCTACTCCCTCGTCTCCGTCCCCGGTATCGTCGAGCTCGGTCCGGGTGTAGCCTTCGCAGTGGGCTTAGACTTTGACGTCTCTGCTGCTGTGGGCGTCACGGCGGGACTGAGCGTGAGTCTGCCGGGGGGCAACGTCCACCTCGACCTCCTGCACGGGGAGAAGTCGTCGGCGAGCGGGTGGGAGCCAAAATACAGCAGCTACGCCAACATCACCGAGTCAGCTGATGTGCGCGTCGACGCCTCAGCCGACGTTACCGTGCAGCTGGCGTTCAAGTTGCTCGGCGGGCTGGTCGATCTCAGCTCCGGCATCACGGCGACGCCGGGGTTCGATAACGTGTTCAAGCTGCGAGGGGAGCAGAACCTGGGGGTTAGCGGTACTATTGGTAGCGGCAGCAGCAGTAGCAGCAGCACTATCGGGGGCGGCAACTTTACGAGTAAGCCGGCCGAACTGACGCAGGTTAGCGTTGATGTTCCCAAGGACGGGTTGATCTGCGCCGAGAAGAATGGGGTCGAGTTTGCGACAGACTTCTACTTCAACTTGACTGGGTTCGCGACCAAGTGGTGGAGCGGCGAGCTGTACAGTACCCGTGTGCCGCTCTGGGATCTGTGTTACAGCTTTTGAGGTGCTTCGCACCGTTGGTGACGTGCTCTTGGCATGTCTTACGACTTTTCCTTTCTTCGTTCATGACGTATACTGTGTAGTACCTTAATACCTATTTGCGTTGTCCACATGTAGGGACTAGTGCCCAACAGCCTCTGTGTTCAGTCGCCTTGCCCTACGCAATAAAATCGCATAAAGTACTTGGGCCATGTTCACCTCTTCTCCTCGTCGACGCTTCTCTTTGCTCGAACCTAAGCACGACCGTAGACTACGATGGCATAAGATGGGTCTATGATGAGTATATGCCGCACCAAGACATGATCAACGCGGGTTTCGCAGACGATCACGAGTTCCAGAGCCACAGAAAGCGAGCGGCAGATGCGAGGGGGATTCCAATAATAGATGCAGCTCTGCTCGGCGGCGGGGAGAGAGACAAGAACCCGACGTGATCTGCCTCCCGCCTCTGTAAAAAGAACGGAGACCGAAACCGGGACGGGCGAAGAGTCTGGTCTGGACTCAACTCCCGGCTCAACTTGACTGGGTCCTGACTTAAGGTGGACTCTTCCAACTTTGTCAAGGGCACTCGAGTCGATCGTTCGAGATAGTTCTCAAACCCCCACAATCCACCATCACATCATTCAAGCCGCTGGCTGGACCTCCATGCCCCCTCCCTCCTCCCCGCCGCCCCTGCCCAGGGTTGTGGTTCCCCCGGTCTACTGTAAATCAAGCTTACTATGGTGATATTGGAGCTTATTTACTGTTAATGTTTAAAAAATTCTTATTCTTTCTAGACCGTGCTCGCTCTACCCCCTTTTTCTTCTATGTGGTGAGGTTGTCTACTGGGGTTTGAGGTTTCAGGAGTCCGACATCCCGAGTTACGGATGGCACATGACGTTATTCGTCCATCGGATGAGCTGGAAGAACTTGGGTTGAGCGTCACCTAACAACTTTGAACTGGCAGTCTGACAGCCAAGGGGATCCCCAGACGGACGTTTGGGAGGTGGGCTTGGCGCATTGCGTGTTGAGCTTTTTCTGTCTTTGCTCACAGTTCAGATGGGATGCTGTCAACCTGGGCAAACTTGCCAAGGGTATTTGACGTGGTAGTTGGGGGAATAGAATGCCCTTCAGCCAAGACTTATCCAAGACCTTTTTCTGGAGGGATGTTGAGACAAACCGAACTCCTGAGACTGCTCAAATGCGACTCCGCGAAACTTTTGTGGAGAAATCTCCGTGGTGGAGCTGCGAACATCAACTTCAGCCAAGACCAACCCACAACTCTTCCGCCATCAACAACAAGGGGCTCAGTTTGCCAGTCACCTTGACAATTGCTTCTCAGTCTCCATAGTCAATCCAGGTGCCGGGAATTGTAGACGTTGGAGGCAAGGCTGATCTGAGAGGCCGCTCCGAGAGTCTGGCACATGCCATGGTTAGAGAGTGGTGACTCGGATCCATTGATCCAATGGTGGTTTGTTTCACGAGGGTTCTCCCCCCTCCCCCCCCCTCTTGAGGCTCATGGGATGATGGTATTGGCATCATACTCCATGGTCCATCACATTGAGACCCACGGGCGGCTGGAGTTCAGCGCAAGAATACCAGATGATGGCGCGAAGACAGGGGGAACACATGGTGGCAGGCAGACCTTAATTGAGAGGTGGAATTGACTGACAAGATGGGATATAAAGCACGGCTTCTTGGCCGCTGATGATAACGATTATTCTTTCTCTTCACCCTCACCTCATTTCTTCCATCACCACACTCTTCTCCTTCTCCTTTTCCCTTGAGCCAGTCTCATTCTCTTCCACACTACTCGGGCAGTAGTCGTTCTTTCACCTGTACTTTACTCTCTTTCCATTCTCACCTTCTATTTTCCCCCATATCTCTCTCTTCTCCCCAAACTCCAAAATGAAGTTCTCCACAGCAGCCATCGCCCTCCTAGCCGGCGTCGTCGCCGCGGCGCCCGCCTCCGAAGTCTCCCGCAGCCGCCAGCGCCGCGCCGGGGGCAGCGAACTCATCCAGCAGCTCCAGTCCACCTTTGACCGTAACAACCCGAACGGCACTCCCGCCGCAGCCGGAGACCCGGACGACCTCAACGGCGACGGCGTCATCAACGTCTTCGAGGCCGGAGCCCAAGCCAGCAAGCGTAAGCGCGGCGGTGGCGGTAACGGTGGCCAGCAGGCTGCTGGTGCCGGTGCCGGTGGCAATGGTGCCCAGGCCAAGGGTGGCAATGCCGGCGGCAACGCCAACAACCAGAACAACGCCGGCAATGCTGCGGACGAGGAAGACGCGGCGGCTGGAAACGGCGGTGCTGCTGCCGATGAGGAAGATGCGGCTGCTGGTAACGGCAACGCGGCCGCCGGCAACGGTGGTGCTGCTGCAGATGACGAAGAAGACGCTGCTGCTGGCAACGGCAATGCGAACGCCGGTAATGCCAATGCTGGAGCAGGCAACGCGAAGGCTGGCAAGAACAAGAACGCTGCCAACGGCGCCGCCAACAACGCTGGCAACGCCAATAATGCTGGCAATGCCGCTGCTGGCAACGGTGCTGCCGCAGACGAGGAGGACGCGGCCGCAGGCAACGCAGGCAATGCCAACAACAACAACAATGCAGGCAACGCAGCTGACGAGGAGGATGCCGCAGCTGGGGACGCCAACGCTGGCAACGCGAACGCGGGCAATGCCAATGCCGGAGCTGGAAACGCAAAGGCTGGCAAGAACAACAACGCCGGTAACGCTAACAACAACAACAATGCTGGCAATGCGGCCGATGAAGAGGATGCTGCTGCCGGCAATGCAGGCAACGCCGCCGACGAGGAAGACGCCGCCGCTGGAAATGGCAACGCTGCTGCTGACGAAGAGGACGCGGCGGCTGGCAACGGTGCTGCTGCCGATGAGGAAGATGCGGCCGCCGGCAACGGAAACGCCAATGCGGGCAACGCGAACGCTGGAGCTGGAAACGCAAAGGCCGGCAAGAACAAGAATGCCGGTAACGCCAACAACAATGCCGGTAACGCTGGCAATGCCGCCGATGAGGAGGACGCCGCCGCAGACAACGGAAACGCCGCTGACGAAGAAGATGCTGCCGCCGGCAACGGTAATGCCGCTGACGAGGAGGACGCCGCCGCCGGTGGCGCTGCCAACAACGGGACCGCCAACGCCGGAGCTGCTACCGGTGGTGCTAGTGCCGGCAAGGCCAACAAGGCGAGCAAGGCCAAGGCCTCTCGCAACGGCCGCTCTCTCAACCTTTACGCCGCGCGCAACATTGCGCGCGGCCGTCCCTCCCGGCGCACGTAATTTCTCCTTGGGTGCTGAGGAGTCTGTCTTTCATGCCGCTGCTGGTGGGAAAGGCGACTCTGATGACCTAGACCGTCTCGGAAGCGCCGGCGATGACTCTGAACAAAGTGGTGGCGCAAAGGGCACAGGCAAAGGCAAGGGCAAAGGCAAGAACAGGTCGAAAGGCAAGTCTTCATCATATTCGTTTAGGAAAGGCGACGAGGGCGGAAATCGACCTGAGAAGGATGGCCGACCTGATCGGTCTGGCGATGGCCTCAGGGCGGAAGAAAGTCCCGCAATGATCGGTCGCCCTGATGGTCCTGGGTCTGGGCTTGGGTTTGCTGAGTTGTCCGAATTTTTTGAGATTCGGTGTGATGAGTGAAGAAAATAAAGTGGTAATTTAAAACTGGCGTAGCGTTTTGTTGGTAATGTGAGGGAATACCTGTCTTTACTGTTCTATACCTAATTCAATGAGATGGGGTGATAACATTAATCGAGTACAAGCTGATATGTGCCAAATGTCGCCTAAAAGTACCTATTGGCGTGGTCATCTCAAGGTTCAAGATTGAGTAGAAGATGGCTTACATCAAAGGGTCGTGTTTGGTCTCTGGAATAGGTCCATGCATGGAGTCAGCTTTTAACTTATTGAAATCTTAGTCGCTGAGCTACAATTGAAACCACTCTAACCGTTTCAAGATGATTTGAAGGTTTTGTATATTGACTGTAGTTTAGTTGTGAAGTCAGACCATCCATTTCAACCATTAGGCCTAACGTCGCGAACCGGACTATGCGTGCGGGATTATGGACCGAGCTAAGTAACTAGTAATCAGTTACCAAAGATCGCGATTCTAGCCTTGATCAGTCAAGATATGTCAGCTTCTCCGGAAATGCCGCTGCCATACCGTCGACCGGAGCTGCAGGTCCGGCTTCGAGTTCGCCACGGCCCGCCGAGACACAGCAAAGTGGGACCGGGCGTCGGACGGCCCCAAGACTTCTATGACGATTTTGTTGCGTCAATCTTTCCGACGTCACTAGCTGGTCACCCAATATCTGAATTACAAACCATTAACTTCTCATGTGATATCTGATTGTACGTTGTATAAGATTCAGAAAAGAAGACCGTCGCTCTCATCAATTAGACCTGAAATTGTAGGAAAGATACCCCCTGATCATCAACCGAAGACCGCCACGCTAGAGTCATAACTAAAGTACCTTGGAGAAGAGAAGAGAAACAGAAGCTCTTTAGAGAACAATAGAAGAGGACAAAAACTCACCAAACTTCCGCCATGAGTTCACAAAGCCCAGTCTTTCAGCTAAGCGGCACATGCAACAACTACGACTGGGGCAAAAAGGGTCGCGACTCGCTCGCCGCACGCCTCTGCGAAAACACCCCAAGCGGCTTCACAATAAACGACAATGAGGCCTACTCAGAAATGTGGTTCGGCGACTACCCCGACTTTCCCGCACGCGTGTTGGACACAGGCGAGCTCCTCAAAGACGTCTTAGACAAGAACAAGGAACAACTCCTCGGCAAAAAAGTCATCACCGAGCTCGACGGCCAGCTGCCCTACCTCCCCAAGATCCTCTCCATCGCAAAAGCCCTACCCCTCCAGATCCACCCAAATAAGTCTCTTGCAAGCAAGCTCCACGAGAAGGACCCCGAGAACTTCACCGACGCCAACCACAAGCCCGAGATTGCCGTGGCGCTGGGCCCATTTGAGGTCTTTGCCGGGTTCAAGCCCCTGGACCAGATCTCGCCCGTCTTCAACATCCCCGCTCTGCGCGACCTGATCCCCGACGGGACAACCAGGTGGACCGACGAGACGTTGCGGGAGGTCACACGCCACATCCTGCTCGCCGACGAGGACACCGTCGAAAAGGCGTCAAAGGCTCTCGGCGGCACCCCGCGCGAGGAGCTGGGCGGGAACGGGTACGTGCTGGATCTTCTGCCGCGTCTGCAGGGTCAGTATGGTAAAGGGGACAACGGCATCCTGGTTGCGCTATTGTGTATGAACTTTTTGTCGCTGGAGGCCGGTGATGCCTTGTATATCCCTGCCGACGGGATTCATGCTTACCTGTCTGGAGACATTGTGGAGTGCATGGCTCGTTCAAACAATGTCCTCAACACAGGCTTCTGTCCGCCTGGCGACAGGAACAATATTGATTTGTTCAGCAAGACGTTGACGTTCAAGGCGCATAGCAAGGATGACGTGCTACTACCAGCGAAGAAGAGTCCCCGGGGCACACAAGGACGCACGGTTGTGTATCCACCGCCGTTGAGCGAGTTTGACATGTTGAAGACGGACTTGGATGAGGGAAACAAGACGGAAGTTTTGAAGGCGGGTGAAGGACCCTCAGTTGCTATCATTACCGATGGTGAGGGAACTCTGGAGGCGGGTGGGGAGAAGTTTGACGTCAAGGCTGGTCATATTTACTTTGTTGCTCCCGGCATCGAGGTCAAGTGGGAAGCCCGGGGGAAGATGCAGGTCTTTACGACTGTGGTCTAATCGGCCTGGCGGTCAGACATGCAATAAAGGATGTACCAGAGATTGAAAAATATTTAGATTATTAGAAATGCGACCTGACAAAGCAATGGTCTGAATTCTCTTCATCCTCCATGATAAGTACTATAAAGCAATGGCTGCACAGTTACAACTATAGAGATTCCCCGACTTGAGCGAGGTGACAATTCACATGTCTCAAGGCAAGTAAGATAAGATTGATTCAATAGCAATTTCAAATAATCAAATAATCTTGTCCGTCGAGTCAAACTAGCATGCTATTGGAGTATCTATTCTAACATCATTCAAAAACAAGAATAAAACACTATATCTTCTGGACGACTGTGCCCGCACTCTCAATCTTCTGATGCCAGCTCTTAGCCGCTTCTGTTTCAAGGCCGTGGTCGATGATCTCTCCGCCTCGCACTCTTGATGGCACTTTCAACCGCCAAAGGGAGATCGAGATGGAAGAATGGTCTGTTGATAGCACCAACAGCCGCGAGGTGCCGAACCCCTCCCTCCTTAGATCCCAAAACACCCTGCTCCAAAGCCGACGACGAAGAAGACTGCTCAGAATCATTCGCAACACACGCTGACTCCGACCTCGTTGTTGCAACTTGCTGCTCGCACATCATCGGCGGCCGCCCCGCCAAATCAGCCAGACTGAAGACCGGCTCCCATCCCTCTAAATACCCTGTCCTCGGACACCCGAACCCAGATACCGACAGCGCGCGCCGCGCCCAGCGGTTATGCACACCAGCAAAGTGCCACTCCACCGGCTCCGGCGCAGCCCACCTGTCAAGTTGGTTCCGCAGGTCGATCAAGCCCTCCACGGCGCCCGAGTCCATGTTATTCACAGCAGCGCAGTCGAAGATTACGGCCCGTAGAATGGGCTTCAATAGTGATGGAGATTCGGTGTCGGTTTCGACTGTCGAGGGATGCGGGACGGCCTCGTTCCAGGGACGGTCACCTGGGTGGTCGTAGTGTGGTGTCGTGGTTCGGCGGGTAGAGTGGGTAACGTGCTCAATTAGGCGATCGACGTACTGCGCTTGGTTGAGGTAGTTGAAGCCTTCGGTGAAGCGGTAGATGAAGACGCCCGGGTAGAGCTCGTTAACTTGAACGGCGGGGTTAGTGCCGTCTCTGCGGTCTAGTGGGAGGAAGACGTCGTGTGATGCCGGGAGACGCGGCGACGGAGGGGCCTTGTTGTGGGAGAGGGTCTGCGAGCTGCTGATGGAGTGGTGGTCCGAGTCTTTGTGGTCGGGGGTGGCGCTGGCGTGGTGGTCTGGGTGCTGGTAGACGCGCGCGGCGCCGAGGAAGCGGCCTTTAGAGCGGGCGAGGCGGAGTAGGAGGAGGGCTGCGGAGAGGGCTACTGTGACGTAGATGCCGTCTTCGAGGCTGGTGAAGATGGAGACAAAGACTCCGATGAAGTAGATGAAGACGTCGGGGGGTGACATGAGCCATGACTTGAAGATGTGTTCTGGAGAGGTTATGAGATTAATCACGGCGTGAATGATGAGGGCTGCTAGGCTGGCCATGGGGATGTAGTAGAGTACTGAGGTGAGAGCGTATAATGCGAGAAGGAGGATTGCTCCGTTGAAGACGCCGGCCATTGGTGTTCTCACTCCGGCTTTTGAGAGAATTGCAGTGCCGCCGAAGGAGCCTGTCGAGGAGTATGCGCCTAAGAAGGGGCCGAACAGGTTGGTACATCCGATTGAGATGAGTTCCTGAGATGGCTGAACAGTATAGTTGTTGATGCGGCCAAACGACTTGCCGATAGCAATATGCTCAATCACAAGAATGATGACCGTAGCCGGTAGATCTGGCAGCAGTGCCGAGATCAGCTTGGTATTTAATGAAGGCGGGCCGGCGTGTGTGAAGCCTTTGGGCAGTGTCCCTGTTATGCGGAACTTATGCTCCCCGTTCTCCAGTCCGCGGTTCACCAAGAAGCTGATGAGTGTGTACAGCAAGATAGTAAAAGTCATGCGCAGCGAACAGAGCATCTCCCACATACGCTTCCGCTTCGGCTGTGACCGGGCCATGCGTTCCGTGTACCATTTAATAGCAGCCAACAACACCAGAGCCGTTAGCCCAATGGCGGCATCGAGCTTGACGCGAGGCAGACCACGGGCCGTGTTGATGAAGACGCGATAAGCAGCCTCTTTAGAGTTGACGCCGTCGATGCCGAGGAGGGATGGAGTCTGGCTGAGAGTGATTGTGATGGCGGCGCCGGTGACGAATGCGGAGATGGCGACGTGGGGGATGAACTCGATGATCCAGTCGAGGCGGAGAAGGCCGAAGACGAGGAGGACGGCGCCGGCGAGGAAGGCGAGGCTTTTGGAGATTTCTTCTGGTTGGAATTCGCCTGGGTGTTCTTCGAGGACTTTGGCGCTGACTTTTCCGACGAGGAGCGAGACGACGGCGGTCGCCTATTATCTAGTTAGTATGGAATCGTTACGAGGATGTACCACTCTAATCATCTTACACCTATTGCAATGTCCTTGGAGGTTCCGAATATCCAGTAAAGAGCTGCACCGGTGAATGATGTGTAGAGTCCATATTCAGGACTTAGGCGGGCGAGGAGGGCATAAGCCATGGCTTGTGGAATGACGACAAGACCAAGCGTGACACCTGAGTAAGGGATTATTAGTTGATGCCGCCAAGTTGCCTGGCCTGGAATTGCGGAGGTGCTTACCCGCAATAGCATCTGAGATGAGCCACCGAGTGTTGTATCTCAGAATCCATTTCGTAAAGGGAAATAAGCTTTTCACGTAACGAGCAGATCCCTCTTTTGTTGGTACTTGCTCCAACAGCCACTCCTTCACTGTGGGATCCTCCTCATAGTATGGGTCGTATGGCGAAATGGCGTTGACAACGTGGTCGTGGAGTTCTTGTGTCTGGTGGCGGGTGCTGGCTTCGAGATCAATACCGAGAATCTTTGCGAGAACCGCACCAGCTTTGCTGGCCGCCATGATGGCTACAAATATGGTTGCTTCTATTCGATGTTGAGTACTTATGTTGATTGGTAACTATGGTTGATAGTTTTCAATGTCGTTTCAAAAGACTAGATGTCAAGTCGTTGATAGCTGTCACTCGATGTAGAGGAGCAAAGATCGTCGCCGTTCAGATGGAAAGGGCCGAGAAAAGACGGTGTACCTAAGTATGGACTGAAATAACACATGGGTTGGTTATAGGACAGAGACAACGGCTGTCTCGAGAGGCAAAGACCGACCGCTTTGCAAGAAGCCGCACCGCCAGCCGCCTTGGCGCCCGAGACTTATCGAAGGTCGGACAAGGGGGAAGCTAGCTTGGCAGCAGACCGGGGAAGATAATCCTTACGTTATGGGGCCTTGACACGGCGATCTAGAACAAGTTTCTTCGGGTCTTCTCTGAGTGAAGTACGGGCAGCTTGACGGCCAAGTCTAGTCCTTTCCTCGCCCCGGGCACTTCCATGTTGACTAACATCGTAACATGACACTTACGCGATGCGAGGCATGAGGGGAAAACCTGAAGGGGGAACACTTAGATGCTCGGCCACCTAATCAACTTCCTCAAGAAGCCATCACGGCAGTGGCAGAGATTTCGTGGGGAGTGCGGGTCCCGTTCCCATGATGCCGGCGTTGACTAGACTCTCTCGGCGACCAAGGATGATGGCCTAGAGGCTAGTGCCCTAGATATGGATCACGAACATGAACGGTGGAGCAAGACTTGACTTGTGTCGCCGACGTGGATGATGCGAATGATAACGCGTTGGCACGCCCGCATAGTGCTGTCAACGGTGAGTGATGGTTGTCCCTTTTTTTGTCACCGGCCGATAGCCGTCCCGGAAGAGGCTGGGTGGCGCGGGTATCGGTCCTCGGCGGGCGGGATCCACGATGGGAACCGGCGCGGCCCCGTTTGTCGGGGATCGATGGAGGTCACGCTTCCTTGTCTTTCAGTGGTAAGAGTATCAAAGTTGCGCGCTTCACGGCTGTGTTATTCTTCTCTTGGCATTGAGCTCCTGCGGCTCTGGTGACTGGAGCACGTCTCGTCGTCAACGACTGCGATGGTTCTCAGTCAGCCGTCGTCAAATCTCACGAAGAATCGAGCCCTGATTATAGGGATTTAGGGGCATTACAGAACAGATTCTAGATGCTTCAACAGGGTCGCTCCGTTCCAATAGAGACAAAGAGATAAGATCCCGGTCTGCCGGCACTCGGTCGGTTTCCACTACGGCGGCACATGGAGTCAACCATTGTGACGTCGGTTGCCATCAAGGGCGGTGCAGGCCTATTGAACCACCGACCACATGATTAGGTTCATCAAAGACGGTTCTTTCTCTAGTCAGGATCTTTGTTGGTGGGGAGGCGTGGCACTGTGCGCTAGTACTACTTGCCATCTCGCGATGTTGTGAGCACCCCATTGTCTCTGTTTGCGAATTGCGCTACTGTAGACGAAAGCGAAATCCGTATCTGGTTGTCGTGGAATGGGCTGTAACACGAGGGAAAACCAAACTCGGTTCACGGACTAGACTACTTATTCCAGAATCTTCTCGGAAGTCGGCAGTCCCATTCCGAGGTGCAAACATCTCGCAAAACTGGCTCAATGGTCTAGAGGTATGATTCTCGCTTTGGGTTCTGCGTCTGTCTACTCTGCGAGAGGCCCCGGGTTCGATCCCCGGTTGAGCCCCTACATTTTGCTTTTTGCACCATTCAAATATGGCATATTTGCTTGGGTGATGGATGTCACGGTATTTGTAGGCTTCCCAGACGGTTAAAGAAAGTTTGGAGTCGTGAATTACACGCGGGATCGGCACGGAGCGTAAGTGGGTCCAAGCACCGGCCTTCACCCCGGCCAAGTCCGCCCATGTTTTCTCAGCTCGAGACTCTGCTGTTCCTTGACCTCTTCGCCTCCCCCGAGCCCGGAGTTGGACAGACTTCGCTGTCGGCTGAAGAAAAGCATACATCGAATGGTCTGTCACCTTCCATCACGCCAGTCTAAGATCGGATCTGCGTAGGAAGTCAGAATCGATACGTGGCTCACGAGCCTTGCACGACATGAGCTAGCTGTCAGCCCCGAGCCTATTCATCCGAGCTAGAGCATCAGTTTCAGGGGGGCGCGTCCGGGCCTTCGGATAGTCTTCATCGAGAACCCTCACTAGCTTGAAGCGCCACTCGGAGAGATCACCAAGAGGCGTCCGTCATGCTACAACTGAACGGGTTTGTTGGTATGCTGGCGGCAAACAAACCTCACGATTGACAGCAGCTGCCGCCGAGGAAATTGTTGTGACGGGATTATTGTCAGCTTTTCACAGACTCTCCAGACAATCTCCGAACCCATTTGTGTAACTTTGAACGCAAATGTCGAAAAGGGGAATTGTTGACCATTGCCATTTTCATGTCCGTGGGGAAACACACGATCCTGCCGGCGCGCCTTGGCAGTCCATGTTGCTACAGCAGCCTGCACCTCTTGACCTTAACAGCGAGCGGCATAGATGCTATGCCCTTGCATTGTGGCCTGCTTATGTTCTGTTCGATACCGCACCGAGGGTGCGTGCTGGGCTGTGGATATCTTGAAGGCGGTCTCCATGTGGGATGGGGGTCATCTCCAGATGCCAAGAACACCGGACTCTGCGATTTCCGCTATTTCCGATGATGCCCCCTGAATAGCACAGTTGGCTCTGACTTACGATAGCCGAATGTGCAGCTTGCAAATGCATGCACGGGTTCGGGAGCCTCGCAGCCAAACCAATTCTTCGGGTCACCCGATGCGCGCTCCGTCAATCAACTTGGCGATGCTTGATGCTTTTCCTCCAAAGCAGCACAGAGCAAGAAGAGGTTGATGCCCCCCGCGGGAAGTGGGGGAGGATGCCATAGTTTTTGCAGGAGTAGCTGCCTTTCCCCCATACGCGCTGACCTTACACAGTTCATCCGATCACTGCGAAAGTGCTATACTAAGGTTCTAGACTCTCTCTCCATGGCTCAGAGAAGAGTACACTCTCGAGTCACGAAGCCTGAGCCATTACCTAGGGAACAAATCCAGACTTCCGTTCCTATGTATGTTCGGACAGTCTTGGCTATGGACGACAAGGCGGCGATAGACTAGATGCCCAGGCGACGCCACTCGGGTGTTTTTCTTCCATGATGGGGATATGGATACAGGCCAAAACCTCGGTCACTGCAATGGCATATATAAGCCATCATCACCTCGCAACCTGTTGATGTTGGATCACCAGGCCAAGCTTCGTCTCTGAAACGATACCTAGCTTCCCTCGCGTCGAACTCCCTCCCTACCTTCATTCTTTTGACAAGATGTTCTTCCGGGCTTCTCATCTCGTGGCGGCGATGGCCCTCTTCGAAGGGTCATCGGCAAAGGATTGGTTGAGTCCCGAGTACAAGTACTTTTACCAGTTTCCTCTGCCGATTCCGCCGGTGAAGCAGCCCAAGATGTAAGATATGCGGCCCCCAAGCCTTATACCGGCATACTAATGACAGCCCAGGTCGATCACGAACCCGGTCACAAACAAGCAGATCGATTACTACGAGGTCGACATCGTTCCCTTCAAACAGCAGGTCTACCCCAACAAGGGACCGGCCTCGCTTGTGGGCTACGATGGCATCTCCCCTGGTCCTACCTTTCTGGTTCCCAGGGGACGGGAGACGGTTGTCAGATTCACCAACAAGGCTGTTCTGCCGAGTGCGGTGCATCTCCACGGTTCGCCTTCTGTAAGTCTCTCGAGTCCTGTCATATTTTGCCACTTTCCTAATGCCATGTCAGAGGGCACCTTGGGACGGGTGGGCGGAGGATCGCATCCTGCCTGGACAGTACAAGGACTACTACTACCCCAACAGCCAGAGTGGGCGCTTCTTGTGGTATCACGACCACGCGATGGACATCGTAAGTTTTCTTAGACCTTATTTCGGTCCCATCTTGCTGACCACGAATGTCAGACTGCCGTCAACGCATACTTTGGTCAGGCCGGTGCCTACATCATCCAGGATCCCGCTGAGGATGCTCTCGGTCTCCCCACCGGATACGGTGTAAACGATATCCCCCTCGTCCTGTCATCCAAGCAGTACAACAATGACGGCTCTCTCTTCTCTCCCGCCGGCGAGACCGACAGCCTCTGGGGCGACGTCATCCACGTCAACGGTCAACCCTGGCCCTTTTTCAAGGTCGAACCCCGCAAGTACCGCCTCCGCTTCCTCAACTCTGCCGTCTCACGATCTTTCATCCTCTACTTCCAGCGCCAGACCGGAGGCGCCAACATTCCTTTCCAAGTCATCGCCTCCGACGCAGGTCTCCTCACGGGCCCCATCACGTCCTCCACCTTGACTATCTCCATGGCCGAGCGCTGGGAGGTCGTCTTCGATTTCAGCCAGTTTGCGGGCCAGAATATCACGCTCCGTAACCAAGACGACGTTGGCAAGGATAAGGACTACGGTTTCACGAACCAGGTGATGCGCTTCGTCGTCAGCAAGCCCGCTGTTGTCGACAACGCCGTCGTCCCCGCCAACCTTCGCAACGTCCCCTTCCCGCCGTCGCAGGGCAACGGCGTTGACCGCAAGTTCCTGTTCCACCGCCAGGGCGGCGGCTGGAAGATCAACGGTGTCGGCTTCAGCGACGTCAAGAACCGCATTCTCGCCAACGTGCCCCGCGGCAAGGTCGAAATCTGGGAGTTCGAGAACGGCGGCGGCGGCTGGACGCATCCCATCCACGTGCACCTCGTCGACTTCCGCGTCCTCAGCCGCACCAAGGCGAAGAGACCCGTTCTTCCTTATGAGGCTGCTGGTTTGAAGGACGTGGTTTGGCTTGATGCTGGTGAGGTAGTCCGCGTTGAGGCGCATTACGCCCCGTGGGATGGCGTGTACATGTTCCACTGCCATAACCTCATCCACGAGGACCACGAGATGATGGCGGCGTTCAACGTGACAGCCCTGGCCGATTTTGGGTACAACGAGACTTCCTTTGCCGACCCGATGGAGGCTAGGTGGAGAGCTGTTCCGGTTACTGCTACGGCTTTCAGCGCTGATGCTATCACGCAGAAAGTGCAGTTCATGGCGTCTCTTCAACCTTATAACAACGTTGATGAGGTCACGACGAGGCTGGATCAGTACTGGTCCACTCGTGGCGGCGTCAAGATGAGACGTGTCAAGAGAGCTGCACAGGCTGCTATCGATGGACCACAGTAGAAGATTTGAGGTTGACTCACATAGAGTCTTGTAAGATATTATGCGATAATCATGTATATCCGAGGAGATGGGGGAAGGGAGACCAGAGGGCGTACTTTCACTTGTAAAACTTCACTACTTGTACTGTACTTTTGGCATTCGAACTTGTATTCTATACTTAATCATAAAAACATAAAAACCAGTAACGACAAGTGCACTTTAACATTGCCTCAAGTAGTTTACTCGTCGATAGGTGGTTGTGAGCTTTTCTTTGCTTTCTTCGTGTCACTGCGAAAGAATCCTTCCGTTTTTGGCTGAATGAATATTGAGGCATCTGCTCTAAAAGTCCAAGAAAGTACAAATGGCACGAAACTGGCGAAGATACAAAATAGATACGTTCATTGACAGATCGAATTGTCGTCCTGTATGTACTTTTCGTGATTTATTGAACTTTAATCGTTGCTGAGCAATAAGAATGATACTCCGTCTCCAAATATCGGCCAACTCCCACAGACCGAGGATGACCAACTCCAACACAAGCTCCTGGGTACTGATGTGCAAGCACGCTCGATTCCAACTACCGGCCTCAGATTCAACATTGACTGTCACCCGAGTACAATGGGATTGAATCAAACCCCGTAACTAACACTCATGCCTGGTAGACCAGCGGGCTCTCTCGCAGAACCAAACGTTGGGATCATTGTTCATGTAGCCGATGTCAAGGTTGCCATTCTCGATGGTTCCCGCGACATAGTGACCACAAGCGCTCGTAATAGTCGAAAGACCCGCAGCGAAGCTACCCTCGGAGATGCGACCGCTACCAGGCCCACGGCCGCAAAGGAACGCGACAACGTTGCCGCTGATCTTGTACCACGCAAGGCCGGGTCCAACGTCGGACTGACCGCCCGCGGCATTGATGTCGTTCTTGATCTGTTGGACGACGCGGTCGCAGTCGATGTTGTTCAAGAAGTTGCCGCAACCGCACCACACCGTGGCTGCGCGCTCGAAGAGCTCGCTGGGGGCCGGGGAGCGGCGGACCCGAGAATGGCCAGGCCTCTTCACGGCTCGCACCTGAGTGTCAGCCGAGGCGAGGCCGGCCACGGTGATGGGATTGGGGTCTTTAACGTGGACCTCATTGCCTGACTCGTCGTAGTAGGCTAAATAGGTGCCGTCGGTTGCGCCCTCTGGGATTCTGAAGGCTGCTGAAGCAGCAGCGAGGGCTGCAATGATGGAAAGAGACAGATGCATTGCAAGGGATTCAGCTAGATGCTTGAGATTCAAGATTTTGATGCAGTAGACTGAGGAGTCGAGGTCGGATGTTGTCTTCTGAATTGTCAGTAGACTCACTTTCTGAAAAACAGGTTCCAGCCGTTTGCCTTTTATAGTCAGACCGAAGAACCTTTTGAAATTCTTTTCCTTTCATCCCTCAGCTTCGCGACTATCACGAGCTCCTCGGAATACCTCTATTGCCTAGTCTAGGCAAGGCCTCTCCGCACCCCGCTTGATCAATGTAACACTCGCTTCTCTGAAGCAACGATAGCCTCACTTCAGCCGGGCGATATGCCCTGGGCAACCATGCTACAGTTGAGTTGTCAACTATATTTCTCAAGGTTGACAGGGAAAATTTAGATGAGTCGCTTCAGCTCGCATTCAGACCCACGAGGAGACCTAGAGCTAGTGACTAGGTGACTGAACAAAACATGCAGGCCATGATTGGATCTATAACCCAAGAAATGCTCCATTCTCGAGTCCGAGGGTCCACGCATTACATGTTCGGGTGAAGAACCGCATTGAGCAACAGCACGTGTATGGCTTCTACTAGGGCTATGTTATTCCACTTGGGGCTTTACCCCGCTCGCAACAGATGATTGACTAATGAATTATCTGCATGGATACCGGCCATCTTTGGTTACATGAGCCCTGCCGCCATGCGAAAGGGTACGAGATGGCGATTAGGTAAGTAAGTCTAGTGCGCGTAGATAGGCTGGACGGCGACTAGATAACACACGCGCCTAATCAACGTTGCTCTCATTGGTCAAGGTGTATGAACTTGCTAGTAGAAGTTCCCATCGGCCAAGACACTTCATGTTCCCACAGATTCACAGAATGCAATGCTACATTCATCTAGACCGTCTACGTAGTCTTTTGATATGTTCTACGCCGCATGACAACTTCATGTCTCAGTTGAGATGCGACTTTAGGTTTTCTTGACGCTACGTATGCCGCACGTACTCGAGACTAACTTTGCGGGACTGAATGACAAACTTTGTGTATTGGAGCAAGACAGAACATACGAGCGCTGTCACAGTGACCATGGACCGAAAATAGCATACTGCAAAGGTCGAATCAATCAACACCTACGCGGCAACAAAACTCTGGACGGGCAACCTTACCGTCTTTAGATGTTCGTAAGGCATTCTGGCTCTCCCAAACGCGCCACGCTCAGCGGCATCATTGTGGGTGGACCCTCCTTCAACTTCATGCCCCCCACATATGCACATTTTTCTTGCAGCATTCTCAAGTTCTTTGACAGACACCTTGCCGCTGGGCAACAGTCCGCCCATGTCGTATCCACGCCGAAGGATCCCTAGCGAGCTGTTCTTCCACAACGGTATTTCCGAATGTTCGCCGGACTTCATCATCGTGAAAAACAGGAACAAGAAAGTCAGCAATAGCAGAGTGACGTGCACTGTAATCCACTGCCAATTGACCTGGTAGAGCATATCGACAGTGCCGGCCACCCCCTTCTGGCGCATTGTGCCAAGTCCGTGAAGAGCCACGTCTTCTTCAGAGGACACGCGCCGCATCTCGTTGGTCATGCTTTCTGCAAGCACTTCAAAAACAGCAGAAATTGATTGAGAACCATCCTTCGGATTAGGTAACAGACGGCCCAGATCGTGTGGATATGGTTGGTGAGATGTTACTATCGCGCCGTTAAAACCAACCGCAATTTTCATACCCTTGATTCTTCTCAGTTCCTCCCGAATTTTGGGATCGTCTCGCCATGGTGCCCACATAAGGCGTTGCTGAAAATGAGCGCTGAGTGACTTAGTCGAGGTTGCGGCAATTATGAATCTGTCGGGAGGGGGCCCAAGAATGTAGAGAGGGTTATGGTTGCCGGCTGACCAGTTGGGATGATAATGAAGACTTCGCTCCTTATGTGATGGTGCAACCCAGGGTGGTGGCATAGGTGTGTGTCGTAGACTATAATCCCATGAATTACGGGTTCTTTCCATACCCTCGACCTCGATAGCCTCTTCCCTTAACCTTCCGTTTTCTACAACGGAGGACATTCTCTTGGCGCAAAATAGAGTGCACACTCTGTTGCCTGCAATGACTCGGAAGCCTCCGGCCAAGTCATCTCACCAAGAGCTTTCTAGATAGCGTTATGCCCTACTGGGACTCATCGCCATTGGGGCGGGTTGAGAGTTGGATGTATGATGTGCATTGCCCACAGAAGTGTATCGATATTCTTCATGGAGACCGTCCTGTTCAGGTTGCCCGTTGCAAGGAAAGTTGTTTGATGCCCACCGACTTTGCAGTCGCGGTCAGACTTTCTGTATGGATGGCAGCCGTCTGTGTTTGCGATAAAATAGCCATTAGGAAGGTTATATGCGGATGCGTAGACACTATTGTTGGCTTGAGGATCGGTCCGATAGCCTTGCATCTCATTCATGGTGTCGTTAAAATTGCCTTGAGCTCTTGTGATATTGGTGGTGATGTTATTGCATCTCGACCACATGGCGAGCGTTACAAATGCATCGAATTTGCAATTCCATGTTGGGCAATGGAAGAGCACTTCTTGACGAACTTCGTCCAAAAGATTTCCAGAAGGCGATCGAGATTGCCCCCTCCATGGATGGCTGCAGGCTGGTGCTCAGATTCGATGTGGCTGAATCAGTTATGTCTGTGGTTGTATTTGAGTTGAAAACTTCACCAAGTTCATATAATGTGGACCGCAAGATTAAGGCGGACATTCCGGCTTTGCCATCTTCACATATAAATCCTTGGTTGAAATGGATGAGCTGTTGAGAAAATGGATCGAGGACGAAGGCTAAGATTGTGAGAATTGCGCCGACTTTGACAATAGGTCTAGATGAATACATGTGAGCTTGATTACTCTTGGTGGAGTGTCTTTTACTCACGTCGCGCGTGATCTGAACGCAACTTTGACACTCCCTAGCGGTCCATGTGTAGCGCTGTCCAATCGATCGAAATTGATGAGCGGTCCCTCATAACGAGCGAACAGGATCCATTTTCATTGCGACAAACATACCGAAAGCACAAATGCATTAGCGGCTTTTGTTATAACTCAAAATATCGAAAGAAGCGTGTTTAAAGTCACGCCGTTCCGCTCGAACACCGGCTGGCCATCAAATTGGGTCATTAAGATGGAAATCACGGTGAGCGAAAGACTGGCACCAAAGTTTGCGAAGAACTCTTGGGCCTAGAAAATCAGCCTTTCCGGCCTGTTACTCTGCTATTTGTACGGGGCATCCCATCGAAAGAAGAATCCGTGAATTACTGAAGATATCTGTCTTGCTTTGGAATCTCTATCTGGTGATACGTTTGACGGTAGACAACCAAAATGTCTCAATCAGGCTTTCCGGGCTTGGATCAGACAGGAGGGCGTCGTCTAGTTACACAAGTTTGCAGAGACAAATTCTTTCGCAGGCATATTGAGACACGTCTTCGATGTAGTATGCAAGGAGCCGTCTTATAAGGCGTCTTTGGAGTTGGACAGTGCTTACTGCAGCATACGTTGCTTTGCGTAATCAAGTGTACCTACGCCATATGGACGGATGTAACTACCTGTACAGTGGCCACTTTCAAACAACTTCGCATCGCACTTAGCTCGTTTTTGTTCCGCATGCTGATCAAGTGAATTGGAGACATTCATCTTGGCACTTACATCACTTGATTGTATTGGTGCCTAGGCCGACAGGTTTTGCTTGTGTTGTAATCATTTCTTCACTGCCCGATGTACCAGGCAACCAGCTGACGCGAGAGAAAGGTTTCAGACAAGATGCCGCCCAAAGCGGTTCGATTTAAAGGCAGCCATAAAATCTCCTTAAGAAGCCTTCATTCCGCTGAGAAGTGCCAAGGTGTAAACATGCTATTTCAGATCCGTGCCATTATATGGATGGATGCCGAGGCTTTCTAGCATAAATGACGTGTCTGCGGTTGATTAGTACTCGAGCAAAAAGGGCATCACTCAACCAAGTTGTGCTAAATGAAGAGACAACTCACTGCCTCCAGTAGGCATGCAGCCTCGTATCCTTCACCTCCTTCTTGACTTCTGCACACAACTCCTCAACGGCATCCCGAGTCCAGCCCTTGACCCTCGTCAGTAAGCCCAAAGAGAAAGCCTCGAGGCCCATATCTAGATTCGCGCAGTTCCATCGACCGGCCTCTTTGAGCTTCGGGTCGTCGGGCCAGTTGTTGAAAGGCCATTTGTAGATCTGGTGTCGTATCTCCACAAAGCCGACGTTGTGAAGATCGTCGAGACAGTCTAGAGCGTAGTTGATAGGCCGACCCACCTCATTTGAAGCATCCACGAGCGCATGTTGCCAGCGATAGAGAGCGGCGTCCAGTGGCACGGAACCGTCGTCGCAGTAAGATGGGAGCTCGAGGTCTTGAACCTCGAAGTAGCCGCCCGGCTCTAAATGACTGCACCAGTATCAGCAAGCGAAGCGATTGCACCTCGGAGAGGCATGATTCTCACTCGTATACCCTTTGAATCATGGACCGAAAGTCTGACCAACTGCCCGCACAGGACCGATTAAAGATGTAGTCAAAGGGTTGTTCCCAAGGCCAGTCGAGCTCGAGGTCATCTATCTCAAAACTGCAGTTGGCAGGAACTCTACATAAGATTGATCAGCCAAGCAAATAGAGGACGGAGGCTCAAGCTTACAGATCAGGCTGAATGGCGCTCAGGTCGACACCGATAACCTGGAAATAGTTTAGTCAACAGAAGACCGGGGTTCTTCGTATTCTTCTTGTACCTCAGAGCCGGGATATGCATCGGCTGGTAAGGAGTCAGTCTCACAGTCATCGATAACCCCCACAAACGCGCCAGAACTGGCAACAAGTTCATCACTCACCAAAGTCGATCGCCCAGATTCCAGTGCCGGTTCCCAAATCCAGAACTCGCCTTGCGGTTTCCCTACCAGGACTTGTTGCTAATTCTCCATCCAGTGTGATCAACCACAGGTGATGTTGAAGATCTACTCGCTGTGAGTAATGTCACAGGGAAGGGAGCCAAGAGTAACACGTACCATAACGTATGAGTTCCAGCTACACTCTCAAATCAGATTAACGTGTCTTAAGGAAATAAGGATAATTGATAAGAAAGCAGTAGTCACATCGTCATTCGGATACGCATATTCTGTTACTCATTAGCCAGAAGCACATGCGACTGAAGCAAACTGGTGGCAGACTCAACTGCCTTCGCTCATCGAATGGTATGATCTGCCGTTCTCAAATTGATACTCAAAAATATCTGACGTTATTGAGAGAAGATCGGGCTGCGCGGGTGGCTGATAGCATTAGTTATGTGCAGAGTGAAGATGCCCGATTCAATTGGTAATGGACATACTTCCATATCCTCAATTGCAGAGTCGAGATCAGAGTCCATGCCTTCGACATTTGTTCCCTACAACTTTCAGCATTTAAGTCCAAATTAGAGTATTTAGTTCCAACAGCGAGCCAAACGACTTACCTCATCTTGCATTTCAAGATTGTCGTCGACGTCCATCTAATTCAAAGTACAGGGAGCGTATATGTACGTGTAAATGACGAGGATGTGCGAACCAAACTGTCGGGTTCTGCGTGGCTTGGGAGAACCGAGCAGCTGATGCGGGGGGAAAGGGGGGTCGGAAGGCCGCGGCACATGGAAGAACGGGCAGAGGGGTCCATTATGAATGTTAGGTTTTCGAACGCTAATTACGGATATCAGTGCACGTTTTCTAGGAGCAGGGGTTTGAAGGACATTGTTGTTATTGCTGGCTTCAACATGCTCTTGTTGGTTCCAACTTCCCAGTGCGTAATGTTGGCGTGATGAGACTTTAGCCGTTGGGCGGCTATGGAACTCTCTTGGACCAACCAGTCGGTGTGATGAGGGGGTCGGCTCGCCTCCGACATCAGCTATTTTCCAACGGGCTCGATAGCGTCGTAGGATGTAACAGGGGCGTGGCGGTGACGGGGATCCTCTTGACAACGAGGGTGGATCAGTTTTCCAACAAATACCAACCAGAATCGTAAAGACTTGGAGGCACGATTTTGCGTTGGAGAGCGTTGACCCTTCTGGCTCTGGGTGATAAACCGCAAACTGGCCATCCAGCCCCACAGACGAGCATCTTAGATGTTCTCAGTTGTCTGGCCGGTTGGCCCAATGGCAAGGCGTCTGACTACGATACACCGTGGAATCAGGAGATTGTGGGTTCGACCCCCATGCTGGTCAAAAGCTTTTGCCTGTTCACGATACCGCCGTTTTGTCAGTCCGGGAACGAAGTCGTTGGGTATATTTCATCGAGGGCGGAAGGTCGTCAGTAACGAGTGCTCATTTAAGCTCAGCTCATCTACAATTTTGTTCTTAACACAATTTTATAATACGTAGATATAATGGAAATAAGCCCAAAGTTCCTTATCCCCGCATGTCATTCCGCTTTTGATGGGGCACACAATGTGTATTTGGCAGGTAGGTTACGACCGTATCAAGAGGTTTATCGCGCCAAAAGCTGCGGATGGCTGGTGAAGTATTACCTAGATCAGGAAGGAATAGTTTTCGTACTCTACGCCCAGTCAAACTGAAGGAAGAAGGAAAAGGATCCAACAACCTTTGAGTCGGTCAGGCATGCTAGGGGCCACAAACGATCCATCGTGGATTCGTTCTATTCAGATTACATGTATTACCAGGATATCATGTCAACGTCAACCTTCTTGCTTGACAGGAAAGCGGCATTCTCGCGGTGTCCAGAATTGCAGTTCATGTCCTGTCATCTGGAGTTGTGGGATACTTATCTTCCCCGTAGGTGGAGTTCAAAGTAATCGATCCGACAATGTTGCCAGACTCCAGTCGAATAAACGTGTCAAGCTCCCCTTTTGACAGTTTATCACGGGTGAATGACAACTGCCTCGAACCTCGAATCCAATTTCCGTATCCTCCATAGCCTGTATGCTGACCGAAACACAGGTTGACACCCGTCCCATCAACAGAAACACCGCTGACAGAGCCTTTCCACTTTGTACACCAACTATTCCCGTGGTCGTGGCCGCTGAACACTCCAATCATGCCCGGGCTATCAGCAACCGCCTTCATGAATGCCGAGTCTTGACCGCCGTAGTCGCAGGAATCTTTTTGACTTCCATCTTTGCACCAGCCTTGAGCCTGATACGACAGCGGAGAATCGTCGTTGATTCCAGGATTCTTCTCATGGTCGATACCCTGTGTTTGAATGGCGCTCGAGGCTTTTGGCGGAATGTGAACAAACGCGACACCCGGAATGTTCTTGTTGTGCTTCTTGTTGAGATCTGAGTTGATCGACTTGAACCAGTTGACGACGCTTTCGTCGACCCAGTTAGGCTGACCCACCAACTTCGCTGCGTCATTCGATTCAGTCTGCATGAAGTAGAAGCCGCCTCTGCTATCAAAGAACCATAGGACTAGCTCCGGTGTACAATCATCTTTTGTGCAGTCGGATGCATAGACCGGTAGATAGTAGTTGGAGACCCCAGCGTTGGAGTTGCTGACCATCTTTTGCGTTCGAGAATTGAGCCATTGTTTCTCTCGCGCCATGATATCGCTCCCCGATACGTTTTGCTGATAGTCGTGATTGCCGTAAGTGCTGGCCCAGGGTATACTCCGATCGATTATTGGCTTCACCAACTGATCAAGCACGAACGTTGCGTTTTCTGCAAAGGCATTTTCTCCTGTGATGAGGTCGCCATTTAGTACCACCAAGTCTGGCTTGGCATCGTCTAGCACTTTGGTGATGACGCCGACAGTTTTCTTGTCTGCAGCAGGGCCGAATGCTTCCCAGGCGTCTACAAGTATTTATGCGGTGTCAGCACTGAGTAGAGCACGGTGTCTGTGCATGGCGTTCCCGCTCTCACTTCATAGACTTACTCTCTCCAAAATGAAGATCTTCGAAGATGGAAATCTTGAAGTTGCCGTCCTGACTGAAGCTCAGTGGATCCGAGGCTGTGTCACGGCGGTGCAGCGTTGGAGATTGGCGAGACAGTCCTGTAAAGGCAGCCAATACCCAGATGAGAGTCGTCACTTTGAAAGTCATGTCAATGTTCCGGATGCTTGGGAACACAGTTAATCTAACGGAGCACATGTGCAACCTGCAAGCTTGATGGGAGCCTGCCGAAGCTATATACAATGCCATCGTCTGAAGTCTCGCAGTGGCTCGGCCAGGGTGCTATGGGACATGGTTTCACGAATGCAGTCAAGGGATGTCGAGAAACACCAAACGTGCATACTCAGAAAGACTTGTAAGGGGCCATTGATCTTTTTTATGAGCTCCGAAGGCGAACAGAATTAGTATAAAGTCAATCACATATGATGTTGCAATCACAAGGGGTGTGATCTGGTATTAGTATACTTTTTCCAATCCACGCGGATCGCGTGGTACAAATCCCGAATAGCGATGACTAAAGCCGCTGGAGGGTTTGTCGATGATGATAAACTCCATCCCTGCTCGAACCTCGAGTTGAAGGCCCAGACCATCTGTGCAGCTAACACGGACTCCGACCTGTCACCATCAGTCAACGTCCTCCAACCACACTAGCTTCCATCGCTTTGATCTTAAGCTCGGGCATTCCTTCCACAGTAATCTGATCTTGGCCGGTCTCCCGACGGAGGTGGGGATGCGGAACTTTGCGATGAACCCCGAGTGATTTCAACCCACCTACCTACTTCACGGCCGGTAGCTTACCCAGACCGGAAAGCAACATGTGCTCTCATAGTACATGCTTACGTACCTACCTTACAGTATGTACCACAGCTTCAACCTTTATCTCCCTCTTGAAATGGGCATAAGATAGGAAGACCTTAGTGTTTCAACATTCTCGAGTTCGCATTCTGAAAAATATTGCTCACACCTGCCAGGATCTGACTAAGTATTTTACAAAACGTGTTAGAGCTGCGATTGTTCAAAACTCCTCATGTTGTTTCCGAATCCTTTGATAAAGGTAAGCTTTATGCAGGCACCTATCTACTGCCTGAAACTAGTTCCCAGTCCAATTCTGCATCAGCTGCCGAACCGTATCTTGAGGTGTTCTTCCAGAGTTGTGGGCTTGCGAACATGCCCCATAGACACAATCTCACTAGCCGGCACCTCGAATAGTCCCTGGTCGCTCAAGAATGCGACAACCTCTGGGAGATACTCAAAGTTCCTAGCTCTTCCTTTCTCCTTGCGCAGTCTCGCAATCTCTTCCGCAAGCATCCCCAGGGTGCCTTGACGCTTGACCTCAACAAAGGTGCCCGTCGCCTCCTCGTATGCCAACGCCAGTTCCTCAATCGTATTGACTCCGGAGCGCATTCTGAAGAATCCTCCCTTGCCCTGTTGGACGCCGTCTCCATTGATTAGGATATCAATGGTCCATGCAGCAACGTCGTCTTGCGCCGTCCATGAATGCAATTTCTTGTTCCCTTCTCCCCAGTAGCGCATGAGAGGGACGTCACCAGAAGTATCGAAACCTCCCGGCCCGTACGGCGTGAATAGGAGGTCGGCAAAAATCCCCGTGAAAAGGTAAACCGGATTGATTGAGCTTGTCATGGCAGCCTGCTGCTCAAAGGCAATGTGAGCGTCGTAGTGCTCAAAATCGCCAAACTTGATCTTCGTCCAGTCGTTGTTCCACGAGGAGGCCATAAAAACCTTGACGTTTGCCCGCTCAGCAGCCCGGAGGAGTAAGAGGCATCCGTCGAGATCCAGTAGAGGTGTTGGGTTGTAAGCGCAGATAATCGCATCGACACCAGCTACAGCCTTATCTAGAGCTGGGATATCATAGTAGTTGCGACTTGTGACGAAGGACTCCAAACTCTGGGCCAGCTCAGGACTCAACTTTGAGGAATCACGTCCCAGGCCTCTGACAGAGAGACCGTGCTCCTTCGCAACCACTGCTAGGCGGCTACCAAGGCTGCCAGATATTCCGGCGATTAAGACGAGCATGTTGATAAGTGTACGTAGTTGGTAAAACCTTTCGTTTGTGAGATTGATGAGTGTAGTTAAGCGTTTGATAGTACCGATTGGGCAAGCGAACCTCCGCGACTTATAAGCGCCGGTGGGATACTACAGCGGGGTTTGCGAAATGATTCGCTCTCAAAGAGAAGATCACCATTCACTGCGCACTGCGGAGTCCAGTTCAGTCAACGACACCGGGATTACCAAGGTAGATACCTCCAGTCATCGCCGATAACGTTATGGTAATGCCTTTTGTCGTGAAGTATCTGATATAAATTTCAAGCCCGCTGATGAATCTTTGTCTGATTTCAAATGCATGCTGTTCATACTCCGCCAACCCGCGACGCGCTTCCCGTGGGGGTGAGGCACTTAGTCGACTCTTGCCATGCGTTCCGCGGATTCCGCGGGCAACCCCAGTGAACCCAAGAAGTATCGAACGACAGCAGACAACTAGGTCAACAGCAACACTACATGGAACTTCATGTTGATTGCAATATAGAGCTTGGCGTCAGGTTGAAACATTACAAATCATTGGGTCAAAGACTGTATTGAAATCGGAAATATCCCGGGCGTCCATCGTCAAGCAACCTCTTGCCCGAAGTAAAATTATAGTCACCGTCTCGGGGATTTGCCTATTGCAAACTTCTTGGAATTTGGGGGGGGGGGGGCAGAAATGTCTGATTTGTAATCTTCTCAACCTCTATTTCTCGGTCTCCTTTATGGAATCACGAAAGTTCAGTGAGTTCATCCTGAATTAGGCGGGGAAACAATGGTACAAAGTGAATTGGGAATCCGCCAAGGGAACATGCCCGAAAACAAAAGAACTATCCAAAATAATAGCCACCAAATGGCTGACTCTCAAACTTCTCCTCATTCATCCGTCCCTGAAGTGATAACCTTATGCGTGGCAATCTCGATTTCACAGGCACCGTGACCCTGCTTCCACTCATCAACCAAGCCACGGAAGTCTGCCGGTAGGTACGGCGACGTAAGCTCCTGAAGTCGGCTTGACTTGCGGTGTGTCTCTACTCCAAGATCCTTCATCAACATATTGACGTAGGGCAAACCCTCAAACACAAAGTCAGGAAGGTCGGCACCGTAACCGCAAGGGTAGCGCCATTTGCCCCATTGTGTGTGCAACATAATCTCGTCTGTAATCTCCTGATCAGACGTGGGAAGACGATCCAGCTGGCCACCCAAGAAGGCGGCAATCCAGTGTCCTTGAATAGTGGCGCAGACTGAGGTGCTGACTGTTGAAATCATGCCGGCAAAGGCGAGGTCGCGTGAGCCCACCATGGTAGAGGGAACCATGAAGCGGTAGTAACGCAAGGGGTTTGCCTCCTTGGGGGTGAATCTCAGTTTCGGTTGGTCTCCCAGCCGAGGGAAGAGCTCAAGAACTTTGGCGTCCGCTTCTTGATCTAAAGCACGTTTCTCAGTCGCGGAGTATCTGAGGCCGAGCTTCTCCTCGTTGAGACCGGCAAACTTGATGGTCGACTCCTTCTTCCAACCGGTGGAGCAAACAATCGCCTCGGTCTCGAGTTGCTCACCAGAAGACAGGTAGACCTTGTTGCCCTCTAGCCGATCGATGTTGTCAATGTGAACCCGGATCTTTCCCTCCTTGACCAAATCAAACAGACTGCTGTCATAGTTTAAGATACTGAGTCCGCTACCAATCCAGAACGCAGAGTGCCAAGGCTTCAGCTTCTGAAGCTCAGGGTGAGAGTCATATGCGTTGGCTGACAGGACGTCGCCGCTCAACACCTTCCAGAATGAATCGACGATGAAGCGACCAAAGGTGGTTCCGTGGAGGAATTGACGGACACCCGAATAGCCATCTTCACCACCCCAAGGACACGGGCTGAACCATGACATCCAACGGATGTTAAGCAGCTGGTCCATCCTCTTCTTGAAAGGTGTGACAAAGGGAGGCGCTATCCAAACAGGGCCGTGGCCGTTGGGACGAACGATCAGGTCCACCTCTGCGCCGTCCTGTACCAAGGCATAGGCAACGTCGAAGGCTGACTTTGCTCCGCCTACGACTACGGCGTTCTTGACCCCTTTGAGCTCAGATGCCCTCTTGCAAAAGTCCTTTGCATGGAAAAGAGGGCCGGAGAAGGTCTCAGCTCCTGAGTAAGTTGGAAGGTTTGGTGTCGAAGTCAATCCTGTTGCCAGGATGAGCTTCTCAGTCTGGATAACGCGCTCCCCTGACGGTGAGGCCACAGAAAGTCGCCACCCTTTCTCACCATTCCTCTCTACCAAATTGACGGCAGTGTTGAACTGAATACGATCGAAGAACCCAAAGTGCTTAGCGAAATCGGTAAGGTACCGGTGCAGGACCGCACCCGGGACGTGGTTGTTGGGCTTGACACCGTATACAGACTCTGACATGGGAAAGTCAGGGTACTCGTAGGTTCCAATCATGTTGTTCGACTTCAAGCCGGGGTAGAGGCGGTTCTGGGACCATGTTCCTCCGCAGGACTCAGCAGCTTCTAGGACGGCGAGATTCGCGGTGGGGTGGAGTTGTGAGTAGGCCTTGGCGGCTGCGAGACCGAACCAGCCTTGAGAAGAGAGACTTGTCAGTGCCTAGAGCCTAGGAGGATAGTACGATGTGGGCCCGAGTTATACCTACCGGCACCGACGACGACTGCATCGAATGGACCTTCCATTGTAAGACTTTCCAACGTTGCGCTCTGAGAAGCTAGGTGAAAGAGATTTGAGTGAATGAGTGGCGCAAGACTCTCTTCGATTTCGAGTTTAGAGTCAAGTTATAAAACGATGAATCATGAAGAGATCAAAGCCCATCTGCACATGAGACAAGTCCAGCTTTACATATCGAAGCTGTCTGCCCATATCCAGTTACTGTCGAGTTACCCCAGATTGATGGCTGGCTGACAGGGGTCGTGTCAGTGTTAGGCCGCCGCGGCAGGGTATGGGGATGGATTCCGGTGGTGCTTCCGGAACCACCAACACGCATTAGGAACTTATCGAAATTGGGCTTGTCAGCCCTTGTGCCTATCATGTCACTTACGAGAGATTGGCCGTCGAAATATGGATCAAGCGGCGGCGGAATCATTCCAGATTCGAGACCTTGACCGTCAAGATCACGCGTTGGTTGCGTTGCGTGGCGTCTGAGATACGACTAATTCGCAAGGCCCCGTCGATGCGCGAAAGATGCACCAGAGTGTTTTTTGGAATGTTGCAGACGTCTTGTGAAGCATATCGATGAGCAGGAATCTCATCAAATACATACGTTTACAGGCGCAAATGGGTTTCGAGGACACAATAACGGTCACATAGACATCGAAGCATCGAGACACCGTTTGCCCATCGTTTCTACATCAGGGAATGCGACTACCGCTGAAGAATTCATGACAGGTACCCTTACCCATGTTCTCAATGATCGTCTGCCCCGTAACGTGGCTCAGCGAGTCCAAGCGCGCGTAACAGCGAATGTGGTGCCGGCCGGGGATTGTTCTCGCCGTCTTGGTCCTTATCACGGAACTTCCGAACGGAACGGAACGCACGCTCCTACACCCTCCAACGGAAGCGCACCCCGCGACACACCGGATACAAGGAACACAGCTCTACGGCCTTTTCAGCTGTGCTCTATGCGCTAAAACAAGGTTTCCGTATCAAGCGCGACCAAGCCATCGGAACGTCAAGCGTAACGCATGGTCCATCCCAGGTTATCGGTGTTGATGGCTTGAGTGTCTTGATTGAACCCAGAACTCAACGTATAGACTAGACTCGCAGCTGACGACCTCAGCATTGCTCTTCAAACTACACCGTTGAATGTAATTCTCACTCACGCAGAACTTTCTCAGAATGTATGCGGATATCAGCAAGCCCCCTGCGCCACTGCCAAAGGCCGAGCCACAGTGCATCGGCGAGGGCATCACTTTGCTGCCGCCGCTCTCGCGCCGAGGCTACGGAAAGGGCCTCATTATACTACAACATGATTCGGCGCAACACCTGGACATTGTTGAAGGAGTCCCCTCTGCTCTCATCAAGTGGGCGGAAGAGGGTTTCGTCGTGGTGGAGATCCAAGCCAAGGTGTTGACTAATCCGAGCCTTGCCAAAGATGTCTTACAGACTGCTTTGAAAGCATTGAAAGGCTGCAGCAAGCTGGAGAAAGATAGCAAGGTCGGAGTTGTCGGTACGTCTGTTGAGTGATTGTACCCTTCGGTATCGCAAAAGACTCTTTACACGAACTAAGCGCCTTTTCAGCGTTTGACCCGACGTTATGGAATCAGATCGCTGGGGTGGCTTGCACCTTCCCAGATATCGTGGGGGCTGTTGTCTACGCAAATTCCAGCGATGAGAGTACCCTCCAGAAAGCCGAAGTCCCCATGCTGTGTCACCTTGCTGGTGGCCAAGCACCACCCGAGGCAAAGAAGACCGAGGGTATAACCACGTATCGATACGCAAAAGCCAAGTCGTTCAGGCTCGCAACGCCATTTCATGAAGATTTTGATTACTGGTCAGAGTCTCTGTCTCACACCAGAAATTTGACATTTCTCAAGCCGCTTATTGGCGGGCCGTACTTCGATCTTGAAGCGATCTGGGATGAGCATACGTATTATGAGTTCGCGGACAGATCTGTTGAGCACACCATGAGCACAATGGTTGATCAACCATACGTGAATCATGTTCCCACAGTAAGCAAAGATTGTGTGGTCTTTCATGAGAGAGGTCTATGCATTGAATCTTCACTGGTAACACGAGCACTCAGCTGACGGGTGGCATCGGACGAGGGCCATTGACACAATTCTACCGCAACAACTTCATTTTCAATAACTCTCAAGACACAGAGTTAGAACTCATCAGCCGCACACTCGGTATTGACCGCGTTGTGGACGAGTTCATCTACAAGTTCACACACGATACGGTTGTGGATTGGCTGTGAGTGATCTCGCTTGGAGGATGGAAACGAAAGTAGCTAACGTGATGACCGCATCTCTCAGTGTTCCTGGTATTCCGCCAACGTACAAAAAGGTAGAGATCCCCTTCACTGCTGTTGTGAATATTCGTGGCGATAGGTTGTACCACGAGCACATTTCGTGGGACCAGGGAACTGTCTTGGCTCAACTTGGTTTGATGCCGCAGTACCTTCCCTTCCCTTATCCAATCAAAGGCCAAGAAGATGGGGCAGCTTTCGAGTACCGCGTGCCAGTCCTAGGAATTGATACCGCGGAAAAAATGAGGGATCGGAACTCTGTTGTATCAAACGAGATGTTTAACTTCAAGGTGCGGAAAACATGAAGGAGCCATGGCGACATCCTGACGGATAAGATAGTGTTTAAGGTCGTAGCTGCTAGCACTCCAATTCGGTTCTGCAGATAATTGATGCATCATGAGCCTAGGTACCTGTGTCGAGTATTTCTGAAAGCTTGAGAGACGTTAAGTTCTGGTGGTAACCTTGTAGTTTCTAGAAATAATTGTAGATGTTATCATTGATCGTCATTCATTTCGTATCACATGGTATAGATAAAAGAATTACAACCACCAGGGCCCCCTTATGAGACGATGCCCTCGGCAAAACTATTCTCGAGATCGCAATTTGGCCATTGCATCTGGAACTCATCGTCCCACCCAGCAGATCCATCATACATAAAGTCCGATGCGGGAAGTACGTCGACGTCCTTCTTGCCGCCATCCTTTTCGGTGGAGTCGGGCATCTCGATCATGCCGAACCCCATCAGACTTCCACGCACCTCGGCAAGCTGGTCAGAGAGCTGCCTCGCAGCTTTTGACCTCGTGACATAACTCGCTGCCAGTGCCACGGCCAGCTCGTAACTGCGGCCCATAGCCTTGGACAGTCCCGGAGGCAGGCTGGCTAGCAGGGTCGAACGATTTTGCTCTAGGGACGACGTCAAGACGAAACCAAGGGCGGAAGCAGAAGCCAATAGCTCTTGGTAGTAAGGCTGCTGCTTGCGGTAGATGTCTGTGTTGGCATTCAGGGCATAGAGAACGTCGCAGATGTCAAAGAGAACTTCGATTGCGGGCTGGAGGTATTTTTTGCTCGTCTGTGTGTCGGTTCGCGAGAAGAACCATGGCTTGAGGAGGAAACTCCGAACGGTTTCCGCGCGGAGGTGAAGTAGTATGGGGAATGATGAAGGTTGTTTGGGAGGGCTCAGGCTCCATGTCTCAGGGTGTGTGATGGAGTAGTTGCCGACGGCTCTTTTGCGCCATTGCTCCAACTGGAAATTCATGAGCTCAAAGTTATCCTCGTCCTCGTACCGCTGGGCCTTTGTAGCTTGTGCCATAGGCCCTTCCAGCTTATTGCTGACACGGATGAACGACAACATTGCTTGGATGTAGGGATGATCGGCCTTCACGAGTGTTAATGCAGGTCGGAAGTTTGATCAGAACGGTGTAGCTTACCGAGATAAGGTTGACGGGGCTGAAACTAGAGTCGTGAAAGTTGGAAGGCAAGTTGGCTGCTGCACTCCATTGCCGGTCCAGGATGACGATGCTGGAAACAAGGGTGCAAAGTTCTGAGCGCAGACTCGGTGAATTTGCCAGACGGGACCATGCTTCCTCGTTGTGTACTCCAAGCTCCATAAGCATGCGCCCGGCTATGCCACACATACGCCAGGCAACCTGGGGCATATCATTGAAATATTCGTAGCAACCCTGATTAGTTTTGTGAGCGATCGATGGAATCGAAGCGAGAAGTGGTTGAGCCTAACCTTGAGAAGTATGATGATGACTTGCTTTATACTTGTGTTAGATTCGGTAATTCTGCTGTTGACAGCCTCTTTCATACAATCTACGATGAGCGCTTCGACATTGGAGCTTTCGGGCGTCGCTTCAGTGTGGAGTGCAATAGCCAAGGCAAGATTCAATATGATCAAATCTTCCTCGGAAGCCGTGTCCGACTTCTCCGTCACCATTTCCCAATTTGTCGACTCCGTATCTGTACAGAAAGATTGAGCATGGGCAATAGTCTGGTCAATGTCGATAATCGGGTGAAGACCTCCGATAACGTCTTGGTACACGCCAAGCATTTCAACAACTTCGTCGATGTTCATAAGAGACTTAAAGCGCAACAACTTTTGGGAATCGCTTGCCCCGGTTATGAGTGGGTTGAAAGAACTCGTGCTCTGCGTAAGAGACATGGCATCGTCATGGACCGAGACAGTAGGGATAAAGTCGAGACTGATCGGTTCTTCTCGCACTGGTTCGGGAGGCGTGTGGTATAGACTCTCTCGGCGGACGCGGGTTCGCGCAACCTTCATGGTCTCCTCCGGACTCGGCAGGCCGTACAGCTGCCGAGGCGGGGAGCACGTCGACGGCCCGATTGACTCGAGGCAGTTTTCGAGGACTCCAGCGTCGGTTATGAGGGCTGAAAGGAAATCTTCGGGTGTCTGGTTGCCCATTGTGAATGCCGGGGATGGTTGTATGGCGCTCGCCGCCTCGCTGGGAGTCTGCACGCGAGATGCGAGACTGTTCAGTTGGTCTTGGAGACTTGATAAGAGTTTCATAATGTTCTCCTGGTTATTTGACGTCGATGAAGTCTCTCGCCTGGATTGATCGGATTCGGTGGGGGAATCATCGGTAGCCGTCGCTGTCGGGACAGACCACATGCCGTCATCGGAGCCGTAGATGCTGTCGAAGACGCAGGTCTGCTTACGCCCTGCGCAGTACCTGCATGGTTGCCGTCCGTCGCATTTCCCCTTTCGTCGGCGACATGCCTCGCAAGCGCGCAGTGCATACGGCGCTCGTCGTCTTCCCGTTTCTCCGCTCTGTGGGCTTGGTCTCTTTGCGACGCGGTTCTCTTTCGGTTGCGCCATGGTGTCTTTGCTCCGTGGCATCGCAGGGTACTTTGCCCTCAAACGTAATAGAAAGCAGTTGATTCCCTGGTGGGTATTGCGCAAACAAGTGAAACGATGACGTTCAGTATGCAGGCTACACAATGATCAAAAGGATGAAAAAGCGGTTCCTTCTGAAAGAAGTGCCGGAGAGAACCAACACAATCGAATAGGAGAGGGAAAAGATAAGCAGACAGATTGTCAGTCGGCTATGTTCCTCTTGATAGCGGCAAAGCGGGACTTCCTACAACTACGGGTTTAGCCTAGGGTCCCTTACCCGCTAGAAATGTAGAATGCGGGGAAGAGATAACGGGGCTTTGACGATTGGTTAAGATGGGATAATCCCCATGATTCTCTCTCACTAAGTTTTGATCCGTGTCGCCCGGCACTCCTTGCTTCAAGGCTAGTCCTTGAACCATACCGGATCTGTTCAAGAGCTGAACGACTCTGCCACAATTCGTGAGCAAAGCGCCACATCTGAAATCGGTCAATGCTGACTTGTTGGTTCTGACAAAATGCCGCTTCCGGGGTTTCAGTGAGGTGTTTCCGAGTGGTCCCTGCCACGCCTGCTCAGCATCCATCATAACCCCCTGTGGGTAGGAATGATTTTCTTGGGACTACATAAACCATACCGCAGCTTACCGGATGAACACCAATGCCGTTGGTGTTTATAGACTTTGATGACAGAGATATACATAAAGTCAGTAATCTGGATATTGCAACAAGTCTGAGTTCTTCGCTTGTGGTACATGTACCGTTGGGCTATGAATCAGATGGCTCGATCGCTCGCTTTCTGAACCCCCTGATCCGTGGGAAGCGCGGGCGTCTATGAATCATTCCTAACCGTACGCTTCTGGTCGCCCTTTCGCGAGACACAGCTCCATCAGTAAAGTGCGCTTTATCCCAATATGCAGTCTCATCGGCTCTCTTCGTGCTGTCCATCTTGTGCAGATACTTCGGAATTACCAACCCGAAAATGCAACAAGTTTAGCCATTATGACTATTGTCACAATGAGGGAGACCTCGTCTGTGAAGCTGTTAGCGAGGTTAAGCATTTATTGGAGCAGCTGAACGACCCACACCGGCGAAGGCGGGGGGGGGGGGTCATATTTGCTTTTTGAAGATCTGCACTACAATGACGGCAGCAAATTTTCAACCAGCCATTAAGAAACATCGTGACGTTTCTCGTCATTGCCAGGGAGTGTTTCCAACCAATTACACGACGATTAAGGGACCGCCGACGAACACTCCCATCATGCATACGTCGAGAAAATCGTAGCGAGATCTCGTATTCGCAGATGTAGCCATTGGCGACACGCTCAGTAAACCCAAACACATGCCACCAACGGTGTGAAGAGATCTTTCCTTCAAGTGATAATGTCCCTTGATAAGTACCCAAGTACCTACTAATCCTATTCCTTGAACAACCATACGCAGTAAGGTCGTACATGCTGCGAATAGCAGACCGGTGGTGATGTTGTAAATAAGTTCTGCTAATCTTTGGCGACATGAATAAGGTCTCGTTCAAAGCACAGATAGTGGTGCTGTCAAAATAACCCTCTTCCTGTGCGCCAATAAGATCAACCCCCACGTGTCGTGTCGCGTGCGCGCGCTCCTTGGACGCGAGAATCCATTCAGAGTACGAGCTCTTCACTGTGAAAACAGACTGCTAAACGCTCACTGCTGGCTGAGTCGATGATGAGCAGTCGAAGCTTCCATCGGAGTTACGAGATGATCTGAAAGATGTAGGGAAAAACCCGCTATGCCCAAGTTCGCTCACATCGTGCAAGCAGCATATGCTTGCACTCGTTCAGCGCCGTCGGCACCGTAACGAGCTGCTCCGTAATATTTGGAGTCTGGAAGCTGACCCGATTCGTGAACTCGAAGAAGATTCTGCCAAAGGAATATTGGGTCTTATTTGGCACCATCTAATCATTAAGAATGCCTCCCCGATGATGGAGATCATGCCTCTTTGATGAACGCGAAGCGAAGCGACGTTCGAAAGTAAGCACAATCAACTCGATATGCGACTGAAGGCTGCTGGCGGTCTTATATAGCTTTTCAGTCAATGGTGACACGATCCGGCCGTAACTCCCATGCGATGATTTCTCTCGTGGCCGTCAAACAGAACAGCTGAAGTTTTTGAGTAGCACATCGCAGATGCAATATCGAAGGAACTCGAGACAACGGTTGGGCCCAGGCAATTGAAGGACCTTTCCCCGTTATATGCGGACTTGGGTATTAGCTCTAATCTCATTTTCGAAATGATTGAGTTCTGGACTGGTACCAGTCAAGAAATGCATCTGCTAGAAGAAAGAAGCTAAGAAAGTCTTATCTCTCTGTACACTTTCTTTCTATTGGGCCATTACACCTCAAGGCTCAATATTAATACTAACCTGCGCTCCTATTCAAACCACGGTCGCTTCCTCTTGAGTTGGCCCAAGAATTGTTGATGGAGCAGCTTGAGTCGTGTTGGTGTTTTCTGTAACTTGACTACCGAGACCGACCATGCGTAACTGTCGTCTGAAGCTTGATCTCATCGCTTCTTCATGATTTTCCCGCATGTTAGGTGCGACATTGTGTCTCCTGCGGCTGAGAGAGAGCTTCCGAAGCACGGGGATTGACGCGGCCATGATAGTCGCTGCTATCTCAGCACTTTCCCATATAAAAAGACCCCCTAATTTGTCTACAGAGTAGTTAGATTACACGTAAATATATTGAAAATTTAGCGCAGGAAAGGCGGAACTTACTATTATCCAACGGATTGAAGCTGAAAAGGTGGAATATCTTGACAATTCCTGTTGCTCCAGCACTTCGTTCATAATTAGCCATTGGACACAGCCCGCAATAATGACAGAGAAGAAACTAACCCAAATCCCATGCTCATGGCCACACATATACCAATTCTGTCCTTTGTGCTGAGGTGCAGCGGCCATATGATCTTCCATGGCAGTAACGATAGGAGGAAGTCCAAAAAGACTGAATAAGCTGATACATTGAGCTGTGAGTGTGATTCATAGACCCGAAAACTGCGGCATCCTCATGCATACCGGAAGCAAAGACAGCAAAGTTGAGTGCCTGTCTACCTGTCATGCACGGCAAATGAGAACGAGGACCACATGGGTTTTCGAATAAGGGTACCCATGTCGCCACAGTAACGTTCATGGTCACCATGATGAACCACAAAAGCCATCGCAATTTTCCGGTGACGAGCTGCAATAGAGTGAAGATGAAAGATGTCTTGGCAAGCGACCATGCCACATTTGCCATGACCCCAGCTACATGGCTCATGTCCGCGTTCCTCTTAACCAACAGGACGACAGGAACTAGAGATGTGGCATTAAGCACTGCGACTCGAAGGAACAACTGGGTAGCGAACAGCATCTTGGCTTTGAGATTAGTAGACGACGCGTAACAGGGGCTTGAGATGCTTACCCACGCAACAATGATGCAACAATCATCTAACAATAGTCGGTAGGTCATAGAATGTACAATCCGAGTGAATAATCGAAGGCCGAAAATCCCAGTTGCGAGAACGAAAAGTATTGACAGAGATGCAATTTGCCTTTCAACAATTGCGTCTAATGGCGGAGCCATGGATGCCTGCGGCAAATATCAATGAGCGTTATGGAAAGTGATGAGAAGATGACAAGAGAATGATATCCATGTGTCGGCAAATGTGGGAGAGGGTGGAGCTCCGTCGAACTACAGAGGGGAAATCTTGAGATCATACCCCCAATCGAGATCTCCTATAAAGTAACCTGACAAAATTTGTAGAGATAAAGTACCGAGCAAAGATCATTGACAAATTTTTGTTGTTACCACCTATTGAGCATGGTGGGAATATGGCGGCACGTGGGCGGCTAACCCATCCCTGAATACTTGTTTACTTCGTGACTGGTTAATTAGTATGCCCTTGTGCATGTTACCGACTTAATCTAACTGCCAGGCGCACCACTAACGGAGGTATGTGTAAGGTGTGTGCTTCCCTCACAGGGGCTACTGAGACATTGCGACAGTCACATCATCGTTCCGTCAGCGTTTACTTTCACTACCTATGGTGAAAATTCAACGTCAGACCGCACAAATTGGCGGGAGTGACTGATTTATGCTATCGTATGCAATATTGCATGATGATCCTGTGAGAGATCGCGACGATGAATTCACCTATAAGGTCGTGGCAGTGACATTTGGTAGCCTCCTATGGCTTGTGTGGCTTGCCTAGAGTTAGCCATTAGACTATCAAGGTGTTCATCGAAATTCACAATGATTTAAATTGCATAAATATATGACCACCGGGACGTTGAGAAGAAGGGAGGTTTAAGCAGGGACGTATGTCAAACTCATTGAAGGTTTCCCCAGTCGCTATGTAACGTCTGAAGTGGAACACTTCGGGTCCAATACCTTGTGGGTAAGCGTTATGGTTTGGTGTCAATAGAGCATTGTGCCACTAATGGAAGTTGAATACCTGTTGTAGACTTGTTTGATGACATCTCGGAGACATATCTGCTCGAAAGGTTTTCCCACTTCACCACTAGTAGGCTCAAGGGAAAGAATGAAGTATATTTTCTGTACATACATGGTCTCGGAGCTCAAAAACTGCACGTGTACAAAGACGATCTTCGAGCCTGAAGCTTTTTACGTGAGCACCATTTCTCTTCAGCATCTTTGCGTCTAGACGATGGCAATCGCTTTTCGATTCAACAAAATTTCTAGTAGGAGCGGTGCATGTGTTGTAAGAGACAGACGCGCCTTAGACCGGCTGTATCTTGCAACTTTTTAAAACGATTAAGTTCACGGTTCGCAAGACCTGCTTCAAAAGAGTGGGACAGCAAGAATGCACAGCTCAGATCTTCTCATTGACTAGAGGCCATGGATTTAGAATTTCAGTCTCATACCGCTTCAAAGTACCTGTTGAACCAAGATACCGCTTGATAAAACGCTTGTTCTTTCCCGAACCTCTCCTTTTCGTTCTTCGGGTCACCGCGAACGGAAAAGCCATGGTGAACGCCAGAAAACAGGTTGATCTGGTAGTTCTGCTTTGTTCGAGCCAGAATAGCTTCACTTTCATGTCGCTTCTCTGTTGGGAAGATGTCATCGAATTCTGCCGCGGCAATTGACAGCGGTCCGGTGATAGCGGCTAGCTCATCAGCTTCCACAAAGGACGGATGAGCAATGAAGCTACATTGGATCCCGCTCTTGAAATGACGCACGGCGTACTCAAGACGAAATTAGCATACTGCGTGTTTTTCAATTGATATGAAAACGAACCTTTGCCCCGAAACAATACCCTGCCGCTGCAATCCTCTTGATACCAAGGCCTTTTAGGTAGTTGATGCCGGAGACGACTATCGGGTCAATCGTCTCTGAGGTGTGTGGGTTCTTGCCACCAGTGCCCTCCTGTAGCCACTTCATGATGTCAAAATTCTCAGGCATGTTTAACGGTGCTGGATCACCATTGAACAGATCGAGGACGAGGCATGCGTAACCCTCGCGCGCAAACGCATCGGCCATGAGCTTGCTATTTTGCCATATTCCGATGATATCTGGAAGATACAAGACAGCTCGCTGCGAAGCCTCCTTTTCGGCGGGAAGAGCCAAGTATGCCTCAATTTTCCCATCAATCTGGACGGACTTCCCTGCTGGGGTACCCCTAAGTTGAGTAAATCAGCTGGTATTCGAAGATTGTTATTGCTGTGCACCTAGAAAAAGTCTCACTCGTGGAGTGTGCCAACAGTGCAACAAGCACCTGGTGCATTGGATGCCATTTTCTCTGCGATAAGATTCGACAAGATGTTAGTTGTGTTTGAGACAACTCGATGCTTGCTTGCGATTATACAAAGTATTAGGTATTAACAACCAAACGGTCAGACAGAAGTGTGACACTCAAACACCGAGACAAATGCCAATCACGTTGCGATAGTCGACTCCAGGGCAAGCCATATCAAGCGTCGCCAACTGACATCCTAAACGGGCCGACAAAGAGTCGGGGTAGCGGATCCGGTGCGCGAGCACAGATAGGAACCGATGATCTTCGGAGCTTCCGAAGTTTACGGAACCGGGGTGAGACCCACTTTCCGAAGTCAATCCCGGGACCACACACTCCTCGCCGGCAGTCACGATAAAGGAAGAACAGGGACGATTCCCATCGTTCATGACCAAATCAGCTGATTCCTTCGACTCGGCTCCGAAATATACGCCGTCATACTCATTTACCAATCGAAGCCTACTCTCAATCAGTTGATCATGCCTTCTGACCACCTCGACGACGTGCGGCCCATGTTTGAGCTCCGCGGCCGTAACTACATCGTTACGGGCGGAGCTCAAGGCATCGGCTTCGCATGCACGCGCGCCATTTGCGAGATGGGCGGGAATGTAGCAGTGTTTGATATCCAGGATAAGCCCGTTGATGAGTTTACGACACTCTCTGAGAAGTTTGGCACAAAGACCATTTACATCAAGACGGACGTCACGTCACAAGAGAGTATTCAAGCCGCTTTCGACAAAGTGATTGCGGAATTCGGCTCCATCAACGGCTGTGTGCCGGCGGCTGGAATTGCCATAGATAAGCCATTCCTCGATCAAACATGGGCCGAGTTCAACCGCATCCAGGAGATTAACGTGAGTCGTTCCCGTGATGCTACCCAACAGAAGATCATACTCACGAATGATTAGGTTCGTGGAACATTTTTCGTTGCTCAACTTGCGGCCAAGCAAATGTTGAAGCAAGGGTCCGGGGGCAGCATGGTCCTTCTAGCCTCTCAGTCCGCGCACATTGCTCTCCCCGGCTACCGCATGGCGGCATACAACGCCTCAAAGGGTGCTGTCTTCATGCTCTCCAAGGCCCTGGCCGTGGAGCTTGCACCACACAACATCCGCGTGAACACCATCTCTCCCGGTTTCGTCGACTCAGAAATGACAAGAAATGTACGGGCATCAAAGAGTAAGCGTGAGGGAGAGCAGATGTGGCTCGCGCCGCCCAACCAGAGACTGAGCACGCAAAACGACCTTACCGGTGCCGTCGTGTACCTCCTCAGTGATGCTGCGCGGCACACAACGGCGGCGGATATACCTATCACTGGTGGGCTTCATGCGGGTACCATGGATGGTTTGATCAGTTATGACTCTTAATCGGCCCGGGAAATAGATTTTTTTCCATCCTATTCTATTAGCTTGAGGCAATCCTGCATTGCCGCCCGGTATTAGTCCCATCAAGCAGCTCACCGTGCTTTCCAGCTTTGGTGTGTCAAGTGTTTCGTCCGCCGCATGTGCACTGTGCAGCGGAAATGAGATCATATGTGCAACAGAGCTCATGGTCTGGGCGCAGTGTTTCGAGACGAGTCAAAGCTGTTGGCACCACAGAGCCTCGGCTATGATTACATCATTTATCTCGGTTCATCTGATTATAATGTGCGGAGTTCTCGCTTTCGACAGAAAGCCGCTGATGTCGGTGAAAGTTCACTGGCTTGCTCATCCATCAAGTCGAAAGTCCGAAGATCTTCAAGAATGTGTGATATCAAAGAGTTTAGGGTCGACATCGTACGCGAAGAGGTTGAGCGCTTGCGAAGGAAACTCAAGGAGTTTAGCCTCCCGAGTTGTCCTGAGCCATGTGATGCTAACCGGAATTATGGTTCGTTGCTTTGAAGATCATGTTGAGTTACGTGGCTAAATTTACCTAGAAGATGAGCCCTCAACCGCGGCATTTCTCCAAAGTCGTTGGATCAACGACTTTGACTGGTACGAAGCTCAAAGCGGAATGAACGAGGTGCCGCATTACTTGGCAATAATTGAAGACCTTACAATTCACTTTGTCCACGTTCCGTCGCAGAGCTCAGACGCAATTCCCCTGCTCGCCATCCATGGCTGGCCTGGGACGTTCTGGGAGTACAGTCAAGTCTGGCGCCCGTTATCTGATCGCGCCAACCTCGACAATCCATCTTTCCATGTCGTGGTGCCAAGCATGCCAGGTTTCTGTTGGTCCTCTCCCCCAAAGAAGGCTCATTGGAAGGTTAAAGACAGCGCTCGCGTTTTTGACACGCTCATGAAGAGCCTTGGGTACAACGAGTACATGGTCCAGTGTGGCGATTTAGTTCATGCTGTAGGCCGCGAGCTTGGTGCAAAATACACCGACTCCTGCAAGCTTCTGCACTGCAACTATGCCCCCATTCCGATGCCAGATGGAATCCAGCTTTCAGAACACGAGAAGAAGGACTTCCGCAAATATGAGGACTGGGCACAGCGCCATGGGGGATTTGACGTCACCGGCAGTATCCGAGTAAGATCATCCATAAAGTAGTCGACGATAAATGAGATGGAACTAACTGGTTTTATCGCATAGCCTCATACAATCGCCCTAGCATTGCATGATAATCCTATGGGAATACTCATGTGGGTTCTTGAAAAGTACCAGGTTGTTGGTCACTCAGAGCCCTGGAACAACCCCCGGTGGACCAAGACCATTCTGACCACCGCGTCTCTGTACTTTTTCACCGGATGTATAATGTCCTCGATCATGTCATACTACGATCCTCCGACTTATGAGAAGGTCTCGGATCTTCCGATAGACGAAGACAACCGAATCAAAGTGCCATTTGGATTCACCTCCTTTTCCTGGGATACGGACGAAGCCTCCAAAAGAGCAATGAAGCGATCAGTCGAGCAGAATGAGAACCTGGTCTTTTACAGAGGTTTGATTCACCGATGTGCCTTTGGCAATGTACCTTAGTTCCCGGTGTTTTAACTAACAGAGACCGCAGAATGCAATGACGCAGGTCATCTTGCTGCTCTAGAGCAGCCAGACAGATTGGTGCGGGACATACGAGACTTGGCTAAAGAGGCGTGGGGGAAGCAGCCGAAAGCTGAAATTCCTAGTACCTCCGGAGGGTTGAAACTCTCGTTCAACCCAATTGACTCACGAGTTCGGAATGAGTATCGTACTTGAAGAGGATAGACTCGACATCTCCACATGGAATTCTACTCAATCGATGAAGGCCCTGTGATCTACGAGACCCCGTGCATCGAAACAAGTCCCTAGTCTCTGTGAGATAGTCATGAAGAAGCTCAGAATATCAGACTTCTGGCCTTAAAATCAAGATGAGTTTGTCTGGTGTAGCATGTACTGGTTATGAAATTTTACAGCCTGGCAATCGTTGAGATGACTGCTAACTATCGCAAATTTACTTCACAATAAGCCTACATGGTAAAGTACTGTAGTATTAAAGCGCCATTCAACCGCCAGTGCCGAGCCAACATCATGCTCCCTCATAGCTTGGCCGAATCATACAATTCCCGAAGGTCTCGCGACAGTAAGAAGCGGGGTGAAGATGCAGTATTCGCTGTAAAGCTGTTTTGTGTGTTGGCTCGTTTCAAGATAAGGTAGCACCCAACCTTGTCTACCGCCAAGTGAAAGCTTGTCAAGACGTAGAGAGCTTCAAACAGCTCCAAATCAAGGTAGGTTAAGAAAAGAAGGTTTGAGCAAGTGTCTATATTTGGCAGAGTTGTGCGCATCAATTCGGGGATGGTCCCGTCGTTGACGTAGGAACCTGTGTCTGTGTCAGTTTGGCCGGTTTGTCTCGATAGATCGGACGGTGCTTCTTATAACAAATGCCAACCCGGTACTTTGAGGCTCAAGGACGCAGGGGAGGGAGTATCTGTCACCCCTTCACGGTGAAAGACAATGGACGCCAAGGATTCACAGCCCAGCCCGCGCGACGACATCAGCCTTGAGTCGCTGCATCCGATCGAGCCCAACGCGGATGTGAACATTGACGACAAGAAGGACATACCGATCACTGCATTGGCATCTCCGCCACCTACCATCGCCAATGTCAACATACTAGACGAGGAAAATGCGCAGCCGGGTCCTGACTTGAGCCAGGTGGGAGATGAAAAGTTGAAGAAACGGGCACGCTGGGCCCTCTTCGTCATGTCCTTCTTCATGGGAGATGTTGCGGACGGGCTCGGTCCATTTCTTGGCGTTTACCTACAACAACGTGGATGGGAACCCGGGCTGCGTGGCATGGTGAGCACAGCGGGCGGTGTTGCTACCATTATCGCAACGGGCCCGATCGGCGCACTCATAGATGCAACGAAGTGAGTGTCTTTAGCTTTCACGCATCCATCACATCACATTGATATCATCACGAGGTAGCTGATACTCGAAATCGCCAGGTACAAGCGTTTTCTCGTCGCTGGCTGCGCCCTCCTCGTAGGCGTTTCCCAAGGACTCAATCTTATCTCCACACATCCGGCCCTCGTCTTCTCCACGCAGATTGTGTCTGCCGTCGCAGGCACGAGCATGATGCCTCTTCTCGTGGCGCTCACACTTGGCATCTGCTCCCCTGACGAAGAAGGCAGCAATATGCAGAACAAGAAGAGCAAACACAGCTTTCGCGTACTAAACGGACGAAATCAAGCAGCTAACCACGCGGGTAACATGGTCAGCGCGGGTCTGGCTGGCCTTTTGGGGTCGAAATTTGGCTTAAACGCGGTCTTCTACCTCGTCATGGCATTCTGCGCAACAACGATAGCAAGTGTCTTCCTCCTACCAGAGAGAGCAGTCGATCATGCAGCAGCAAGAGGAGGACTCGCTCCTGATCACAGCGCGGGTAATGCTCGTCAAACACAAGAGAGAGAGGAGGTAGACACCCATGATTTCGCAGAAAGGGGCGACATGCCACCTCCTCGGACTCCGATTGCCAGTCCCAAGGCCAGCTTCCGTCGATTAAGTCTGAAGCCCAAGTTTACCTACAGCTGGATCAAGATCTTTCAAAACAACTGGCCTCTCGGTATCGTCGCCATCACAATTTTCATGTTCCACCTCGGTAATGCCGCAATTCTCTTCCTCTACGGCCAGGCCTTGGTGGCCGCGGGTGAGGGAGACCCCGCAGGCACTACTGGCCTAACCGTAATCATTGCACAGGGCACAATGGTCATCGTCTCAATCATGTCTGCATGGGCATCCGGTCGTTACGGCTATTGGTCAGCCGTCCTGCTTTCGTACTGTGTCTTGCCTATTCGCGCCGCTGTTGCAGGCCGTGTTATGAAGGGCTGGGGCGTTTGGCCAGTCCAGATCCTCGACGGTATTGGCGCAGGTATTCAGAGCGTAGCAATTCCAGGATTGCTAGCCGTAATGATGGCTGGCACTGGGCACGTCAATGTTACGATGAGCATTGTCGGTGGCATCACTCGACAAACTGGTGCCGCTATATCGCACTCTTTGGCTGGATGGGTGGCGCAGGTCAGGGGTTACAGCTTTGCACTTTATCTAATGGGCGTCTTCCCGCTTGTTTCTGTGTTTTTGTGGGCTGTCTTTTACAAGATACTACGACCAGTCATGGATAAGAAACCTGGGGAGAATACTATGTAGGGCCGGTCTTGTGTCGCCAGACACGAGCAGCCAAATTTAAACAGCTATATTTCCATGCTCTTAGGACAGGCAGACGTGCTCAGTTCTCTTTCGCGATTAATCATATCGCAAGACCGCATCCGAGGACTGATATCAGTAGAATTTGGCCTTCATCATCTGCGAGGAACACAAGCTGTTCATTAAGTTAACGTGGTTCTGGGTACCACTACACTACATCCTGTCGGTCTATCCTCCTACTACTGTAGCACTGAATCATCTGCCAATCCTTAGGCTTCTTCTTTTTTCTTGATTCCAAAGACAGGCTCAGAAAAGCCCACTTCGCACTCGGAAGGCAGCTCAACCCCATAAGTGTCAGACTCAAGTTCACCAGTCGTCTCATTTACAACGATCCATCTCCTATTCTGCAAATCGCCGTCTTGCGCCCTATCGTTGAAGTTCTGCGGCGCAAATACAATGCTACTCACAGCCTCGCTATAAAGCGTAACGGGGATATCCTCTGACCTGGTGAAGTGATGCATGCCCAAATTGAACCAGAGAACGATATCCTCGTTCTCGACACTCTCGCCATTAAAGAACTTCATGAAGTCTTGCTGGGGCTTCAGAGGTAAATTGACGTTGGAGTGACTGTTCGCGTACGGCTCGGTGTCATGCTGTCTCGAAAGCGCAAGATGTGACTTGGCGAACGGCGTCTGGTGCTTCGTCCAAGGAGAATCAAGCGGCGTGAGATGAATATTGGACTTTCCTGGAACGATGCGGTAGCCGCGTTTCTCGCCCCACGCATTTGTGGCGTTGGGGTTCACGATGCAGTACATGGCAGCGTTGTTTGGTTGCCAGTTGAACTGTTGTTCGTCCGTCATTGTGGACTTTTGCAGCTGCATCTGCTCAAAAGAGCCAAGCTCCGGATACCAAGGCTGGCTCGTATTGACTAAGACGAGCTCGCTTACCTCGAGACTGTTCTTGGTGTCGAGAATGTCAAAGTCGGCCTTGTAGGTCAGAATATGATCGTGCAGTGAACCCATCGTCGCCTCCTGGATTCTGGGCCCAAACTCCTCCTGGTCTGGATAGTAGAATGAAGATTGCAGGAAGCCCGATGCTCGAACTGTGACCTCAAGACTACCGTCAACGTGGAAAGAGTAGTCGAACATGTAGTCGTAGTTCCCCACAGTCGCTACAGATCGCATGGTCAAAGCTGAAGCCTTCACTGTGCCCAGATAACTGAAGCCGTACTCGTTTCCACTGCCGTATCGGTGGCGTGAGACAGGATAGCCAGCATCGGCTTCGAAAATGCATATTGCATCGGTGCTGACGACAGATGAGTTGCCCTCGTGGTGCGTGACGTTCCAGAAAGTACTGCCAAAGGGGCAATCATACCCCTCGACCAGCGTGCCCAGGTAGGTACCAAGGCTGTAGTACGTATCGTGATACACCGTTCCAGCTGCCTTGGGTGTGAAACCAGCATATTGGGCAGCAGCTTCCTGCAGCGAAAGCTCGTAGATGACCCTTTCGCCCTTGAACTTGATGTCATAGTACATCAGTCCTAGGGTTCGAGAGTACGAGGTGTAAAAGGACCACCCCATGTACTCGATGTACTTCTGTTCCTCATCGACCTTGTAGCGCTTGCCGCCAATCTCGAGGCTTTGAGGTGCCAGCTTGTTCTCGAGGTCTCGAACTCCCATTTCAGGCTTATAATCCAAGAGACCCCAGTCGGGTGTCCGGCTCTGCTCGAATTGCTCCTTCAACTCTCCTGCCTCCCACGCGGACTGTAAGGCAGCGACTGTAGGAAAGAATTTCTCATTCGTCACGATGCCTCTCAGCTTGTACTGCGAAGCGTCTGTGCCGGTAACGTCTAGCATAACGGAGAAGTCTAGTGGCGTAAGATATGTCGCTGTGTTGGGGTATCTAAACATGACTGTGCGAAATGCTTGGGTACCATCATAAGACAGGGGCGTGCCACTCGTGGAAGTGAGGGTAGTCCGATTATCACTCGTGCCGTAGTAAACTCCGCCAATGAGTTCAGACGTGATGTCAGTGATGTTGCTCATGATTGACACGAGTAGAGGCTCTGTGGCTACCAGGCGAGGGCCATCAAAATAGCGGCTGTTGTACGGGATTTTGCCACCACTGCCGCCATTGAAAATGTAGTCGAGCTTCTCCACCTTGGTTCCGTTGCCGACGGGAAGAGGTCCGACCATGTACTCCTGCGAGTCTGGGACCTCCAGGCCTCCGCTGAAGATGACTACTCGCGCATATTTTGGCGGCGGGCTAGCGGCACCACCGAGATACGGTAGGACAGTGGACTTGTTGGTGTGGAGAGTATCAATCCAGTAGATATAGTTGTCTGTGACCGTAGCATTGTTGGGGTCTGTGAGGTTCAGACCTGTTGCCGGATCGTGGAGTAGATTCCAGACAGCGAGATTATCATCAGGGGAGATAGGTGCCCAGACGTTAACTTTCGGTGCTTTAACCTTGGGTGCGGCCTCGTTGATGTTACAGGTTGTGATATTCGCCGCTCGCCTGAATAGCCCATGTTGTTTCGTCTTGGAAGATGCCTCGACTGCCACACCAAGGGGCAAAAGGCCTAAGAAAGTCTGTCCCAAAAGCATTTTCGCTTGGGTATGATAGCTGTAAGACACTTCTGTCTGGGCTCCTAAAAGACTGTCAGGTAATCAGATGAACTCGGCCGACCTCTCATCTTTATTGCCCAGGAAGATCCGATGTCGCTGAGCGTAGACACTTGGTGAGGTCTTCATGAGCCGAGATAACAGGTCAAGCAGCCACTGCTTAGGTCGAAATATCGCCAAGACTCGGACGTCGCGGCAGGATATCCAAGTCCAAGTGGTCGGTAAGACGCCGGTGGCCTTGGCCGAACGACGAGGAAACCTTTTATCCCACCGGGCCGGTGTAGAATCGTGATCAAGTGGTATCGATCAACAAGAGTTCTTGGCCAGATAAAGAGAGCGAGATAGGCAGGTTCACCCATCTGACATGCATGCCAAGACTTATGACGGAGCTTTTGTATTCTTGCCTTGCATTATCAAGCTTCCATGGTCGATGTCGACATGCAAAGTTGTATTCTGCCCTTCCATTCTTATCAGGACGTCTGTTGCAACTCGGATCCTCGTCCAGGCCAATTGCAGCTCATTAAGTTCACAATTTACGATACGTAATGCTTTCTCGACCGAACCTTCTTCTGGATTAAGCGATGCCGTGACGTGGCGGCCTGCTTCCGGTACGATGCGAGCTACTTGGTCTGTTCTCTGAAACTTCCGCTCAGTTCGTTGATCAGCGATGCGGGGTTGCTGATTGAGCTACCCCGCTAGATTGCGGTGACAGCTGAAAGTAATTCGCGGCTCGCGTCTTGACTTGACCGGCTATTTTGAGGCGTGAACAAGATTGATAGTTGCATGGTCTTTTTTCAGCTCTCTGCGGGAACACTGGCGGTGGTTTTGCTCGGACAAGCTAGTCAGATATCAACACTTGGGCTGGGAAAGTGAACAAAGTGGTATCATTACTGAGTCCTGTTTGAACTTAGTCAGCACCTCCATCAACCGTAGCTAGAGCTGAATCACAGCTTGACATCGCAGATGAACACTGCTAGGCCAGACTGTTTGCGCCTTCTCTGTCATGATAAACGATTCATTCAGAGTCGGCTGGCGGGGGCCGACCATGTGTGATGCGCATAGATAAGAGACGGAAGAGCTGTTGATTGTGTGTCGTTCTATCAAGATAATCTCTGCTCCACCCCCGTCTCCGGGCCCTCCGGAGAGCTCCCGATTACCCCGCGCTGGCCTTCAGAAACCCGGGGTTGGCCACCGGCCCGATTTGTTACTTCTTGAATCCCTTAGGACTAGTCCCATCAAGTACGAGGACTAGGATTGATTGACAGTATAAGCTGGCCAAACTCTCGCTCAAATCGAACCTTTCATAGTCACATTTCACTCCCTCCACGAATAATTTGCATATTTCTACCTCTGAGGCCTTGCCGGTAACGTGACTCTTGACTAGTGCTCTGGTCTCACCAATAAGCTTTTTATGACCTTTTCCGTCGAATTAGTCGAACAGTCCGCAATGAAGCATACGTTAATGTCTGCACAAATATTCAACGAGCACGTCAAGGAACTTCGCAGCGTACTCTACGACGGCTCCGAAGCCACCAGGCAAGCACAAACCTTTGTTTCGATGATCATTGAATTGGAATGCAACTAAGGCAAGTAGGCAAGCGATGTAGGAAACTATTGTGAAACGCAACCATGGATATCATTCTTATGATTGACTAACTAATAGGGTATTCTGAAAATGTATTATTTCATCGGATTCGTAACTCATCCTGCCACTTCCGGCTCTTTCTTATAATAAACTGTTCATCTTCGACGTAGCCATGTGAAAAAATCGCCCTTTATCCTATGCCTCACATGCTGATTGAAGCCATAGGTGATTGCATTCGCCAGGCCGATAAACTGACTTGAGCTCTGCAGCGCTGCCAAAACACGACTCTGAGAGCCGTTTCCCGATGCCTCCATCAATCTGTTGACGAGACCCGGAATCCAGAGCACCACATACATGACCGGGTAAGCATTGAGAAGCATCATGCGCTTGATCTCACGCTCGACTTTCCTCGTCTGCGTCCGAATCGGGAAGTCGCTCATCATTGTCGCGGTCACGTTCTGCGGCGCGCTCTTTCTGCTGTCGACGTGGTTGAGGGTCGGGTTCGTCGGGAAGTCTCGGGACTGCATTTCCCGGGTCCCCGGCATCTTGAATGACAATGCTGATAATGTAGAGCTTCTGCTCCTGTGAGTCTTCTTCCAAATGGACACCGACGGCCTCCTCGGCGGTCCGCTGTCCATGCGGTATTGAGCGAATTGTGCTTGGGTAGCAATTGCTGCTGGTGGGAGCATGTCCTTTTGAAGGTGTGACGGGCCCCCGGAAGCGCTCTTGTGCAGCTTATCCTCTTGTTCGAGGTATGAGAACCGCGCCTCGGAGGCTTGGCTCATGTCCATGTCATGGTCGTCGAATCGTGATATTCTTGCCGACATCTTCCGGCCCGGCTCTTGCTCGCCTGTCGGCTCTTCGTCGATCTTGTCTTCGGCGAAGTGTGCCATTCTGACTGCCGATGGCCGCCTGCCGCCTACTTGTACTTGAACTTCCTTATCTTCATCGACTTCAGTGGCCGATGGTCTTCTGGCCAAGGCAGCTGGCGCGCTCCGCGGGGCGACAGGCGACGTTTGTTGAGCTTGCTGGGTCGGCGAGAACTGTGGCAGCTCACCCCAAGTTGGGTTCGCTCGCTCAAACTGGTCCATCTCCAGCTCGGGGGTATGGATTGACTCGAATCCCTGCTTCTTCCGTATCGATGATGTGACGACGTTGCCGTTCGAGTTTTCGCTATTGTACAACGGATCAGATGTGCTGACCATTGTGCGAAAGTGTCGTCCGAGGTACCACCAGACGTAGAGGTAAATGAGGATTGTGGTGAAGATGATGCCGAAACGCCAGCCGTGCGTTAGTGCGTATCGAAGATCAGGCCGTTCTCGGGTTATCCAGCACCAATTGCCGCTCACGGGTTTCATTGTGCCCATGAGAGTCGCTGTCGTGCTGGTAATGAGCGGTATGACCCAGACAGAGAGGCAGATCATGACCTTTCGGAAAGTCGACGCATTCGGCATGTAGGTTTTCCGTGTTATAGTGAGAAAGGTGACGACCGCGATGGCGAGGATAGAGAAGTCGGACGCCTGCACCGAGAGCTGGCCGACCATGCCGTTGAGGACACATGCTGCGCCCGGTTGTAGTTCTTTATTCTTGATGTAGATGATGCCCGAAATCGTGTTGCCAAGTGAGTTTATGAACTCTTTTCGTCCAAGAATTGCAGTCAGTGTGCGCATTCTTCATGTCACAAATTGGACTTGGCCGAGGGGCAGAACTTACCGGCTAACGTCAGGTTGAGGACGAGGGCATGGCGGAAAGATCGCTGATGTTCATGGTAGAGAGCGAACGAAATTAATACACCTGTTGTCGCGAGGAACGAAAGTATGCTGCCCGTCAGGGTGACAGATGCGACTGCCGCATCGAAGGCCATCGTGAACCCGCACGCCAATGGATGTTGGTTGGCATCCACGCGAGCGAGCCTCGCGGGCGACGGGTGGAAATGGGTATCATCTTGTACCAAAAGACAATGCGCTGCTCAACCAGAACCGTGGACTGGGCAGGATTGGCTGTTCGTTACATTGATGGAGTCACGGGGCTAAGGTGCGAGTCATGAAGTCGTTAATGGACGTGGGGCCCTCCGGATGCCCCTGTGCATTCTATTTATTGTGTGATAGACGTCCGTGATGCCATCTGAACTTGGTCAAGGCCCCCAGACGAGTGCCTAATAGGCAGGACGTAAGTCGTCGAACGACGTGCGGTTAAATGGCTTTGAGTTTGCGCGATTAACATCAGCTGGGTAAGGCAATGCTTAGCCTCCCAGACTTGAGGCTTCCCTTGAGGCTGATGATACGCCTCAGAGAGTTCCGAGATACCACCTAGGGTACCACGGACTGGACAGCCCACTCTGCCAGAGTTGCATGTGAACTAAGGCAGGGTCTCCTTAATCAACACTTGGCGTTTTGGAACGTAGTACCCAGCACTCTGACCCACTGCATAGTCCGAATGTCGTTAGCAATTGCGCAGTCCCACGTGGGGTTTTGTGTCAGATTTCCAAAAGCGTTCCCCGACTTAGCCGTGACAATATGAATGCAGCCATCTTCGAGCGGCAGCCCGTCATCTCAACTCTGTGGCGCGCGTCTGTCGCCAACCTACCAGCCTTTTGGAGTGCGTAATGGACGGGATACCCTTCCCTCCTCTCAAGCGAGCGCGTTACGGACTCCTCAGCTCTTGCAAAACTCAATACACACAGCGATCAGTACCGACCATGCGTATCAGCGTCTGAGGCAGCCGATCACGCAATTCCATTGGTGCCGCATAAGTCTGGGCAGAACTTTTTATGAAATACTTGCACTGATTAGCCTGCAAGCTCTATATGAAAACGCTAGAAGCCTGTCACCAGGCCCTTTGAGAATGGAAGGCTTGTCTCGGCACCCATTCATCCCGCTAAAAGCCTTGCTTAATGTGGGTAAAGCAATATCAAGGTTTAGACGGAGTGGAGACCTTCGAACCATCGCGGCATCGCAACGTCTTTTACCCCTGGGTATGGATCGGGGTCCCTAGTTCGCTTGCAAGCCTTTGGTTGATTGATGACAGGATAACCTTTGCAAGACAAAGCCCCAAGTTTCCGAAAACGACCAAGGACGAACACGCACGGGGTTCTCTCGACGACAAATTTGGACTTTTAAGACATTCTTCGCTGAAAATATCTGCCCTTTCTGCTCTGCCGTCCGACTGAGAGCAAAGTTTAGGCGTTTCATGGCTCTATCTCCGGGCACTTTCGCACAAAACTCAAATCAACCGCTTGCACTCTTCATCATCGCATACTTTCTGCTAAGAGAAAATCCAACTGCCCACGTATCCGTCAAGAACCTCCACAGTCCACAAGCCGGCTGTTGTTCCCCTGTCGGCGTGGTCCTTGACCCCGGTCGTGCGTTCTTCCGATTTCGCGCGTCTCTCCCTCCCTCCCGTAATTCTCCTCCTCCCCCCTCCCGCAATTGGCAACTGGGAGAATGAAACATAGGCGAGAGGAAAGAGATTTTTGCCACAGTCGCGCGCAAAATTGAATGCCCGCGGATATGCCCGCAAATAAAGGAGGTTCTATTTTCGAACACAAGCCGCCCTGCCAGCCCTGCCTGGCACTGCTGAATGGTCAACCGCGCGGGAGTCGGGGCAAAGCCCAAGTCCGGTTTAGCCGTGCGTGCAGTGCTTCTGCCAACTTACCTGCCAAGCGCGGTAGACAATTGATTGCATTTAATTACGCTAGTGTCTTTAAGGTGTGATTGCCATCCAGGACGGGCGAGGGAAAGGCTGCCAAGATCACTTTCGACTGAAGTTGTGCCGAGGCCGACATGCGGCCGATTAGTAGGTATCGTGAGCAGATAGTCTGCTTGATCAACATCGGTGGCCCATACTTTGCACCCAAGCCGAAAAATCAAGACAAAGTCATTCTCCTCTCTTCTCGTGATTCTGGACCTTCAATATTGATTAGAGTTGTTCAAGAAATTAATTCCCGATTTGCTTGGGACTCTGGGAGGGGATGGACTCCGCTGTGAGGAGGGGCACAATCGGAAGGGAAGAGGAGGAGCGAAAAGCACAGAGCGCGCGGCGACACACGCGATGGGCTGCGGCCGGGAACTTCAGACGTGAGCATGAGTCGTGAAAATGTCGTGCCTGATATGCTCAGCCTTGGTGTCCCGAAACAATGGATTCACCCTGATATTACTTCACGTGGTGATAATCGACATTACTCCCGCATCTCTGGGCCTTTGCAAGTAGCCGGCCTGTCGCGTGTCACAGGCCCCCTGGGGATCTCCCAAGACTTCCGCGTTGGGTTGGAAGAGCTGGGGGGTTGTCTACCAAGAGTTGGAGAAGACCAAGAAGGCCCGCCATCATGATTCAAGGCCGTAGTTTGCATCGCCAGAGGGCGGGCTTGCGAAGTTTCCCCCAAGGCTCACGCGTTAAGGATGTGACTCAGGCCACCAGAATTGAGGACTCTCGCGATCCCTTCAGAAATGCGAACATTAGAGGATGATTGGACGGAAGATGGTAACAAAGAAGGAGTTTTAGCTTAATTAAGTTGAACTCTAAAATCTCCCGAGGCAAAGGGTTAAACAATTGTGCGGGATTTTCAGTTCAACTCTGTCCTGACTGCCTACTGTACTCTTATCTTGGTAGTCACTTGTTGACTTCTATTGGAGTTGCTTACGTCTGAGCAGTTATTGGCTGGCCTTGGAGGTTGGCATGTTTCAGTGTTCGCTAGGAACCAATGCTCCCAAAGGCATTGGCCCAAAAGAAGACCTGACAGGAAGGGATGCCATTGTACATTACCTTTCGTCAATTGACCTCCATTATCCAACCTACGATATTATCTAAAGAAGCTGTATATTCGCTTATTTGATATTACCCAACGCTCCGGAAATCTGTCAACCAAAGTTGTATGAAGGACCATGGGCCCGTCCATCATGCTGAGTCCAGCTTCAGAACCCACTTGCCCTTCAGCTACAATAAAGTCAGCAAGCGGTCACAAAAACAAGATGTAAGAATCACTTACCTGACCGCCGTGCATAGTCTGCACTAATTCCTCCAAGTCGTCGATCTTGCCCACATGGACGTTGGGAACGACCACACGTCGTCTGACAAACTCCAATGCCTCAAGAATATCGGCACGCGATCCAACAGAGGAGCTCAAGATCTTCCAACCCTTTCCAATAAGCCAGATGGGATTAAAGTTTACTTTCGCCTCCCAAGGCAGAATGCCAACACACATCAGCGTTCCAAACGGCGCCAACAACTCAAAGGCATCCTGATAAGCAGGAGTAGCCGTAGCCGCGACCACTACTGCCTTTGCGCCATAGCCTCCGGTCGCCTTTCTGACTTTCTCAGCCAGAGTTCCAGGCTCAGTAACATCGATGTAGACCTCGGCTCCCTGGTCTTTACAGATCTCACCCTTCTCCGGGCCGGCATCGACGCCAATGACGCGGTAGCCCATGGCACGGGCATACGCGACGCCCAAGGCGCCTACGCCTCCTCCGGCTCCTGAGATGGCAAACCATGAGCCTGGCGTAACATGGCAATTTTTAATTGCCTTATAAGCCGTTACGCCCGCACAAAGGATGGGCGCAACCTCCTCGTCAGGCACGTCGTCAAACTGAGCAGGGAGCCTCGCCAAGTACCGCAGGGGCGCAAGCGTATACTGAGCAAACGTGCCATCGTACGCTCTACCAGAATGGAGAGTCTTTTCACAACGCGTCTCACCCTCATTGACAAGGTCGACGCAGGCCTCGCAATTGCCGCACGTGTCGCGGGTCCAAGCGACACCCACACGCTGTCCAACTTGGACCGAAGGGTCGAGGGCCGCAATGTTAGAACCTAGGGCAGCGATGCGACCGACTCCCTCGTGGCCGAGGATCTTCCTGTCGAGGGGTCCGAAATGGCCCATGGCCATACCGAGATCGGAACCACAGAGACCCGTTACTGATAGGCGGATAAGGACTTCATTCGGTCCTGGAACTGGGCGCGGTTCATCCCGCACCGCAAACGTAGGCTTCCCATCCGAGCCTTGAGGCGACTACGAATCGTAAGTTTCTGCAGAGTTCGATCCTGCGAGGAAGACAAGACGGGTGGAACAGTCTGAATGGTGCATGTAAGGTAGCTTACAGTCAAGATAGCAGCTCGGTGTGTCTCCATAATTGTGCTTCGTCGAATGAGATAAGAATAAGATAAGTATACACAAAGCTGTACTTTAAAGACTGGCGTGTTAAGTTGAAGTTGAGACCAACCGAACTAGTACCGCTCGAGGAAGATCTATGATGTAGGTCGAGATTTCCCCGCTACCTCCAAGATGTTGTTGTTGTTGTTGTTGTATTTAACGCCGTGGCGGCCGGGCTAGAGCCCTTACCGCAGACCTCCCGAAGGGTATATGGCGTGGAGGGCCGTGAGCCAAGGCTACCTACTCTACAGTACGTCGTCTCTTTACATCGTCCTCCAAATCATGCCTTGTGGCCACTACGCGTTCTGTCTGTCCCCGGTTCCCGCTGGTGCCCCAGTTTCATTCTTTCCCAAATCGTCCCTTGGAATCGGGAGGTTCTTTGTAGTCCGCACTCACATCTACCTAGGTGTGGATGCTGCTACCGCAGACAGATCTTCTGGAAGAAGTCCGTCACGCGGAGAAAGGCCTCGAAGCCTCGTGGGTCGGTGATTAATCTCTTGAAGTAGGCCTCGAGAGATCCCATAGGACCTATGGGCTCGGGCATACTGCGAGAGTGGAGGGTCGGCCACCGTTGCCTCCTCGCCAGCGTTAGTCGACAGTAGACCAGGTGGTCCACGTCTTTCGCCTCTCCACAAGAGCACATCATTAGAGCGTCGTCGTGGTTGAAACGTCGGTGATATTGCTCGAAGTCCCCGTGACCCGATCGTGCCGCCAGCAGGTGATGTAACGTAGCCCGCGGCAAGGCCAGTTCAGGAGGGCTGGACAGAGCTGCCTCAAGCCCCAAGTCCGCGTACCGCGGCCTTCGCTCTTTATACCACCATCTCCTGTGCTGGCTTTGTAATTTTTCCCTTGCAAGCCGCTTGATGCCCGCTAGTGTTGCCATTTGACCCATCCGCGCCGGCAGTGTCGTTCCTTCTTTGGCCAGCCGGTCCGCGGCCTCGTTTCCTTCGATGCCCTGGTGTCCCGGGGACCAGTGCGTCCGTATATCAAATATCCTGGCCGCTTCTTGGATTTCGAGGAACGCGTCTTGTGACGAGTCCGGCGCCTTGCCGCGGATGCCTTGTATAACGCTGGTGTTGTCGATACATATGTGGATTGGATGACCGCGATTGGTGAGCAGAGCCCTTCTGAGGCCGGTTCGCGCCCCTTCGACCTCGGCGTCGAACACTTCTGCTAGTCCGAGTCGGCCGCACCCTTGCGCTATGCGTTTGGAGTCTCGGTAGATGACGAAGCCGTACCCCACGGCTCCGTTCGTCGCCCTGGAGCCGTCCGAGAAGACGATCATATGGCTTTCCGGTACTGTCTTTAGCCAGCGCTCGAAAGCTTTCGCAGCCTCTTCTTTGCATTGAACTACTATCTGATCCTGTGAGCTTGGCAGGTACTGTGATTGGAGGAACGTTGGTCTTCCGCATCTTGGCAGAAGTTCAGCCGTCCGTTGTAGTCTCGTCTGTTGCTGTCCCTGCTGGGAGAGCCGCGCGACTAGCGGGTGTCGGCGATCAATCCTCTGTAGTCGGACTGCGGCCCGTAAACGGACGCCTTCTAAGGCGACTTTGGCTGACGGTAAGCCGGCGTCTCGGAGGAGGCTACTGGTTGGCGTTGTCCTCCAGACAGGTAGAACGATCCTTGCTGCCGCTGTAATGACGCTGTCGATCTTCTGCACGAGCCCCTTCTGGCCTGTGTTGACGGGTCTTCCTTGGAAAGGCGGACTCGTGTCTGTCTCCGCTTGGCGTCTCGAAGCCGGCTTCGTGATACCTGCGTACCATGTTTCGGCGCCGAAGAGCGCGATCGGCAGTACGTAGGAGACGACGGCTTTTCGCACGGCGGCCGCTGGCAGTCCTCTCTTTGT